>NC_062264.1:24974039-25274351 GCF_916048215.2 Malus sylvestris
GCATGACCCGGGTTACCTTTAGCAAGGCTAGTATTCACTTTGACCCAAGAAAATGGAGGGGGATGCCAAAGAACAGGGACTATAGAAGGAGCTAGACTCAGCCGAGATTCCAAGAGAGACTAAAAGTTGCCTATCCAAAATGCCCTGTATGGCAAGCTCTGATATGCCTGCAATTTCTTGCACGACCTGTTAATCTGACATGAAACAATACGAATGTAACAGGTTTCGGGTCAACCTATTAACGTGTCGGGTCGTTATCGGATTACCTGTTAAGATAACGGGTATGAACACGTAAATGACACAAAGACTACCTGTTTGCCAAGTCTAGATACTATGTAGTACTTGAAAGACAAATGTATTTTTACGTTTTGAAGTAATATTTAAGTGGCAGTGTGCTTGCATGTTTAGTAATTTAAGATGATTTTGTTTCCATTTAATTATTTGTTGAAGTGAAATTTGACGAGACGAGAAACATTCCAACTACGCCTTAAGTTACTGACCATATGCAGTGAACCTGCTAGCTTTTATTTTCCCTATTTTTAGGATTTTCTTGTAATCAGTTTAAGTGGTTTTGATCCTAGACCTGAGAATTTTTTTCACAACCCATTAACATAACATGAAAACTAATCGAGTCGTTATTGGGTCACCTCTTAAGAACTTAATAGATTTACACGCGGGTAATACGTGAGTAACTCATTTCGACCCATTAAAAAAAAATTATTTTGATGATTTTAAAGTTAAACTACTAAAAAAACTTACTATAAAATACAACAGTCATAGGCTATATATTGAATATTAAATATGTATTATTATTCTATATAAGTTTAAAAAAAATTATGTTTTATTTATTTATTTATTTTACTTTGATAGTTTCTTATTATCATTACTAGGATAAATTTTACTTGACTTGTTGTCCAAAACTCAAATCAATAAGTATAGTATTAGTATAACTTTCAATTTTAGAGTCAACGACCTAACAAAGGCTTTTTTTACTTTGTCTCATGCGGTAATACTCATAAATGTTTTATCCTCTTAGAAGTGAGATTAAAACATTAAAGAATAAAAATATTAAAGTGATTTAAAAATACCAAACACATTAAAAAATTATAATAATTAATTTACAAGTGAGAAAAATGTGAAAAAAAATGCAAACGCTCGTAACCACACATCCTCAACGCTTTGAGGATGGGTACATCGTCGTTAGAATTTTTAAAACCTTACAAACCCTCATGAATAGCATTTTTAGGGGAGTTCAAAATAAATAAATAATTTATAATAATTAATGTACAAGTGTGAAAAATATGAAAGAACATATAAACGCTTGTGATTGCATAGACGATGGTTATATTGTCGTTTATATTTTTAAAACTCTTCAAACCCTCATGAATAGTGTTTTTTGTTTGACTGCAAAATTAATAAAATTCATAGTATTTATTGTAGAAGTGTGAAAAATGTAAAAAAATAAAAATAAAAAATCACTCGTAAATGACAAGCTTTGCAACTTTTGTAAATGGGTCAACTCCGAAATCCGACACCATTATCCATAAGTCTTAGATTTCTTTACTGAATTTCGGTTTTTTAGATTTTCTTTTTTGAAAACATGATTTTTTTTAATTATAGAAAAATGAACGATTCGGATCGTTGATATCACGTTTTGATTTTTACGGTTAACTGAAATATGAGTTGATGTTATATAGTTTCTAAAGATTTTATAACCTCCAAGTAATATTTCCACTAACGGTAAAACTTTAAACATAATATCAGTGATCAGAACCATTCATCTCCATGCAACCTCTAAAAGATCATGTTTTAATAAAATAAAATAAAATTTGAAGAAAAAAAAGGAGGAAGAATGGAGCGTAAATGTAACAACAATCAATGGTTAAATTTAGACCTATAGTTTATGTGATTATAGTGACGAATTTCAAAGTTGAGCCTTCCACGAAAGTTGTAATGCTTGTCATTATGAGCGTTTATATATATATATATATATATATATATATTTATTTATTTATTTATTTATTTATGTTTTTCACACTTATACATTATTTAAAAAACCTAATCTTCTTAAATCCTTACCGTTGGATTCTATCTCACTTATATTAATATAACTTTTTTTGCATATCGAACATTTGGTATTTTGTAGTAAGGTACTAATTTTTGTAATTAGTGACACACCCCAACCAGAGTTAAGGTATGCTGGCCAACACCCGAAGGTGATGTGTAAAAATATGAATACATTTAAATCAAAGCTAGAATTTATTTAAGCTAATAAGAGAGTGTGCAGTAGTGGGAATAACTCATAATACAAAAGTAGTCAGAGCATAGATGACAGTGCGACATAAGTAGAGCAGTCGAACCTAGTTAAGATACTTATTACACAATTAGAAATAAACTCCTACATTTATTTGGGTAGATGTCAGAATTGCCAGAGATCCCTCATAAGCCACAGATGATTTAGCTAACTAAGTCCTAGAGGGGCGAAAGTGTGAGTGGGCAAAAACAAATTTTTGAGAAACACGTTTCTTTTATAACATACTGTGGGCAAAAACAAAGGTTTGAGAAACACGTTTCTTTTATAACATACTAACCCCTCGCCGTAAAACAAGTATAGTTTTCAGAAAATTATGGTACGTATAAGTATGAAATCAAATGTAATTCATCAATAATTCAAGAAACACAACAAATCATAATATCTCAACTGTAGCATATGAAAATCAGGTACTCATCAATCTATGCTAACACACGAGTTCATGCAGAGAACTTTTGACATGAACATGATTGAGTGTAATTATAATATACGCTATAGTATTACAATCATGTGAAGACTGGCACTAAGCGCATCACATACGAGCCCTAGTTGCCTATTGCAACCTAGGACAGGATTGGCACCTATAATGGATCCAAAGTGAGCGTGCGGTGCGATGTGAACATACACATGAAGCCTAGCCCTGGCCCAGGGAGAGTACTACACCGGTGCAAGCATGCATGATGAGCAGATAAAATGTATATGAACATGCAATGACAATTTATAAATCTTAACAATATAATAGCACTTTTAAAATGAAATAAAACATGGCATGATAGGCAGAATATTAAATCCAAATGCATATGTGGAAACCATAAAACTTTTTATATATAATATATATAAAAACAAATGCCCACTCATTGATACATAGTCGGATCGTAGCCTCTTATCCTTGCTTGACCTCGTATCTCATATGGATAATTCTCTCCTATATGTAAAACAACTATAGTAATTATTTAATTAAAACATACACGAAAAGGCTAGGAAAATCCCCCATAATTTGCTCAAATGGAGGGTTTAAATATACGAAAACATTCAACACGACATCACAGACCCGCACACGTCGACCACGCGCCACCAACAATCAGCCACACGCGCTAGCAGAAACCTTAGGGAGTATTCCATCAATTGATGAAATATTCCATTAACTCTAACAGAATACCTTAACGGCGTGAGAATATTTTGTCAACTTTAACGAAATATTCTCCATCTTCCTCAGCTCTCCGGTTATCGTCGTCGCCGCCGTTTGGTTCGGCAGAATCTGGAAAAGTTGGTCGGATTTATGTAAAATTTTTAAAACTTCATAACTTTCTCATTTCTCAACCATTTTTGACGTTCTTTATGGAAATGAAGCTTGGAAGGAGAAGAACAAAGTTATACTTTTTGGAAGTCCAAAAAGTGACGAAAATTGACTAAAAATGGCTTGAAATTCTCAGTCTTAATTCCAATGTCCCAAAACCGTGTATTTTCACATTGGCTTGGCTTCAAACTTAGGCTAGGGACCCCAATGAGTTGTTTAGTTGCTTCTAAATATTCCAAAACCTTGTAACTTGAACGGAAAGTCAGCAGAGAAGTTCGATCCGAGTCGGAGCTTCGAGTTGGTAAGTCAAAACTTGCTCGTTTTTGAATCAGCTCGTACAGATGGACTCGTGGTGATGAGAGGAGTACAATGGTGGTGGTTTGAACGTTGATCTATGATGTTTTATGATGGTGGTTTGTGTTGAAGAAAGAAAGAGAGGTGTGGAGTGAGAGTGACGAAGAAGAGAAAGATAGAGAAGGAGAAAATTTGATTGGATGAGAGAGAAATAGTATCTGATTGGGTGAGAAAAAGTAGGGAGATGTGTGATTGGGTGATGGGGTGAAATGGAAACTGGTTTTCAAATTGAGAGTAGGTCCAAAATTGGACAATTCTAGAAGTAGAAAAAATAATATTTAATTCACCCCATTATCAAATAGTGTTCACTAACACTAAATAATTTGCACACACGTGTACAATTTTACACATTGTTAACATACTTTAAGTAAGTGTAATTTCTTCGTTACAAACCTGATTCGAGTCTAACTCGCGCTCACGAGTTTGTAATAACGAGTACTATTTAATTATGATAATAGGAAAAATAAATCAAAAACTGAACAACATCATCCACGTCGGATTCCACTTTGCCAATAAGGGCATAATCATCATTTTACACACTCGGGAAGGAAATTACATGGAAAATTAGGGATGGGGTCATAACAATTAGGCTCTTATTTTGAGGTTTGTAATACTTGAAAGACAAGTGTGTTTTTATGTTTTGAAATAATATTTATGTGACAATATAGTATATATGTACTAATTTCGTATTATATTTTTCACACTACTAGAAGATATCATTTTGCCAACAGATATAAAGCCGACAAAACAAATTTTTGTCCACAAAAAAATTTTTCCCCGACGAAAATTTTAATTTGTAGGCTCCAAACTTCTAGACCTACACCGACCAAAATTTTGTTGGCAGAGAACATCCAAGCCGACGAATAAACTAAAGGTCGGCGAAAACATGTTGGTTCGTTGTCAAGAGAGGGGCGCAAATTATTAATTCCTTCCCGCCCCTTTATTTTTTGTCTTTTCGATTCACCCGCTTAATTTTTTTGTCTAAAAGAATTTTCCCATTAAATCTAGATACAATGTTTGACAAACCTTATTATTCGTGGATATCCGTCCCCTCTTCTCTCTCTCTCACAAGGTGCCGCTCTTTGCCTTCCATTGACATTGTTTTTTTTTTTCTCATCGTCGCCATGGCTTCATCTACTCTCCGTTGCTGCTGCCATTGTCATCGAAGGACCCCTGCTATTCTAGCTTCGAATTCTCCAATACATAGTGTTTCTCTGCATTTCGTTTCTCTTAAACGTTCGTTTGGGTAATGTTTTCAACCCTATATATTCTAATTTTTTCCCTCAGCTCTCTATTTAATCTCAATTTTATGGTTCCTTCCTTAGACTATTTTTCCACTGTAATTTTGAGGGGTTTTAGGCAATGATTTTATTGAGGATTAGTTAGGGTTTGTAGTTTCTCTTTTTGGGTTTCCTAGGATTAAGGATGCTTAATCCATGTTTTGGGAATTACTTTCAACTTCAATTTCTGGGAAACTTCAATCAATCTGCAGTAATAGTTTTATAGTTAAAATTGATTGTGAGTCTTTGCAATATAATAATCAATTCCTCTGTGTAATCAATTGAAATTCGGTCATGGTACTTGTGAGATTGTCATTTTCTGTATATTTTACTATTTCAGTATAATAAACAGTTTTTTTTTTTTTTAAATTTTTTTTTTATTTTAAATTCCAAACTTGACATTGGAACTGAATTAGCAAGAAAAATGGTCCCAAAATGTTAAGAGCAAAGAAATTGCGTTGATTGTAGGCCTGGTAAGCGGGTCGTGTCTGTCATGTTCGTGTTGTTTTTGTGTAACACCTATTATCTTAATGGGTCATGTCGTGTCACACCCGTTATGACCCCTTAAGAAAAATATTTTTTTTTCTTAAATTTGCACATACTACACATTGCCACATAAATATTACTTCAAAACATTAAAACACATTTGTTGTTTAAGTACTATATCTACACTCGAAAATAAGAGCCTAATAAATAATAAACAAACATCTATACACTATTAGTTTATTACAAAATATTAAATGTTTATTACAAAATATTAAATGTGCAAGGATATGCAAAATGAAAGAGTTCTTATTTTCCAGGTTGTGAAGCCTTTCTCAAAAGTTTAAACCTTCCCAACGGAACTCAAAGCTTGCATGTTATTTCTTTTACAAAATCCTCAATTTTCATCGATCATCATGACATAAGATTTTGTGGTATCTACTAGTGTAAATATTTTAAATTGAAGATCAAATTCATTCATTGTATTCATATAGGGTCAATGAGTGTAGCTGTAAAAAAATCATCAATAGGAGTTAAAATAACCATTAAATCGTGATATTTTGTTGATAATCGTCGAAATTTTTTGTCTCGTTACTTGATCTCAGAATGTTTGTTTTTTGCGATTTTTGGCGTATACGATCTTGAAGCATATACAAACAAGTTTGACGGTTGGATTGTTAAAATTAGTTTCGTAGAATGCGTATCCCATCAAAACGATAGATTCACTAACACTTAAAGTTTATTTTTACTTTCATTAAGTATAACATAAAATTTTGTGGTATCCACTAGTGTAAATATTTTAAATTAAAGATCGAATTCGTTCATTTTATGCATATATGGTCAAGGAGTGTAGTTGTAAAAAATTATCATAATCGGAGTTAAAATAACCGTTTAATCGTGATTTTTCGTTGATAACCGTTGAAAAGTTTTGTCTCGTCACATGACCTTAGAATGTTTGTTTTTTGCGATTTTTGGCGTATGAAATCTTGAAGTATACACAAACAAGTTAGGCGGTTGGATCGTTGAAATTAGTTTCGTAGAATGCGTATCCCATCAAAATAATAGATTCACTAACACTTAGAGTTTATTTATATTTTCATTAAGTATAACATAAGATTTTGTGGTATCCACTAGTGTAAATATTTTAAATTGAACATCGAATTCATTCATTGTATGCATATAGGATCAAGGAGTGTAGCTGTAAAAAATCATCAATAAGAGTTAAAACAACCGTTAAATTGTGATTTTTCATTGATAACTGTCAAAAAGTTTTGTCCCGTTACTTTATCTCTGAATATTTGTTTTTTGTAATTTTTGGCGTATGCGATCTTGAAGCATATACAAACAAGTTTGATGGTTGGATCGCTGAAATTAGTTTCGTAGAATGCGTATCCCATCAAAACGATAGATTAACTAACACTTAAGAGTTTATTCATATTTTCATTAAGTATAACATAAGATTTTGTGGTATCCACTAGTATAAATATTTTGAATTGAAGATCGAATTCATTCATTGTATTCATATAGGGTCAAAGAGTGTAGCTGTAAAAAATCATCAATCGGAGTTAAAATAACAGTTAAATCGTGATTTTTTGTTGATAACCGTCGAAAAGTTTTATCCCGTTACTTGATCTCTATATGTTTATTTTTGCGATTTTTGGCGTATGTGATCTTGAAGCATATACAAATAAGTTTGACGGTTAGATCGTTGAAATTACTTTCGTAGAATGTGTATCCCATCAAAACGATAGATTCACTAACATTTAGAGTTTATTTATACTTTCATTAAGTATATCCACATGTGTAAATATTTGAAATTGAAGATCGAATTCATTCATTGTATTCATATAAGGCCAAACAGTGTAGCTGTAAAAAATCATCAAAATTGGAGTTAAAATAACTGTTAAATCGTAATTTTTCGTTGATAATCGTCGAAAAGTTTTGTCCATTACTTGATCTTTGAATGTTTGTTTCTTGCAATATTTGGTGTATGCGATCTCGAAGTATATACACAAACATGTTTGACGGTTGGATCGTTGACACTAGTTTCATCGAATGCGTATCTCATCAAAACAATAGATTCACTAACACTTAAAGAGTTTATTCATACTTTCATTAAGTATAATCCACTAGTGTAAATAATTTAAATTGAAGATCGAGTTTATTCATTGCATTCATGTAGGGTCAAGGAGTGTAGCTGTAAAAAATCATCAAAATCGGAGTTAAAATAACCGTTAAATCGTGATTTTTCATTGACAACCGTTGAAAAGTTTTGTCCCATTACTTTATCTCTGAATGTTTGTTTTTCGCAATTTTTTGCTGATGCGATCTCGAAGCATATACAAGCAAGTTTGACGGTTGGATCGTTCAAATTAGTTTCGTAGAATGCATATCCAATCAAAACGATAAATTCACTAACACTTAAAAGTTTATTAATACTTTCATGAAGTATAACATAAGATTTTGTGGTATCCACTAGTGTAAATATTTTAAATTGAAGATCGAGTTCATTAATTCTATTCATATAGGGTGAAGGAGAGTAGTTGTAAAAAATCATCAAAATTGGAGTTAAAATAACCGTTAAATCGTGATTTTTCGTTGATAACCGTCGAAAAGTTTTGTCCCGTTACTTGATCTCTAAATGTTTGTTTTTTACAATTTTGGCGTATACGATATTGAAGTATATACAAACATGTTTAACGGTTGAATCGTTGAAACTAGTTTCGGATAATGCGTATCCCATCGAAACAATAGATTCACTAACACTTAAGAATTTATTCATACTTTCACTAAGTATAACATAAGATTTTGTGGTATCCACTAGTGTAAATATTTTAAATTGAAGATCGAGTTCATTCATTGTATTCGTATAGGGTCAAGGAGTGTAGCTGTAAAGTATCATCAAAATCGGAGTTAAAATAATCGTTAAATCGGGATTTTTCGTTGATAACTGTCGAAAAATTTTGTCCCGTTACTTGATCTCTAAATTTTTGTTTTTTACAATTTTTGGCGTATGTGATATTGAAGCATATACAAACAAGTTTGACGGTTGGATCGTTGAAATTGGTATTGTAGAATGCGTATCCCATCAAAACGATAGATTCACTAACACTTAAAAGTTTATTCATACTTTATTAAGTATAACATAAGATTTACTAGTGTAAATATTTTAAATTGAAGATCAAATTCATTCATAGTATTCATATAGGGTCAAGGAGTGTAGCTGTAAAAAATCATGAAAATTGGAGTTAAAATAATCGTTAAATCGTGATTTTTCGTTGATAACCATTGAAAAGTTTTGTCCTGGTACTTGATCTCTGAATGTTTGTTTTTTGCAATTATTGGCGAATGCAATCTTGAAGCGTATGCAAACAAGTTTGACGGTTTGATCGTTGAAATTAGTTTCGTAGAATGCGTATCCCATCAAAACGCTAGATTCACTAACCCTTAGAGTTTATTCATACTTTCATTAAGTATAAGTATAACATAGGATTTTGTGGTATCCACTAGTATAAATATTTTAAATTGAAGATCGAGTTCATTCATTGTTTTCGTATGGGGTCAAGGAGTGTAGCTGTAAAAAATCATCAAAATCGGAGTTAAAATAATCGTTAAATTGTGATTTTTCGTTGATAACCGTATAAAAGTTATGACCCGTTACTTGATCTCTGAATGTTTGTTTTTTGTGATTTTTGGCATATGCAATCTTGAAGGATATACAAACAAGTTTGACGGTTGGATCATTGAACCTAGTTTTGTAGAATGTGTATCCCATCAAAACGCTAGATTCACTAACACTTGAAGTTTATTCATACTTTCATTAAGTATAACATAAGATTTTGCGGTATCCACTAGGGTAAATATTTTAAATTGAAAATCGCATTCCTTCATTGTATTCATATAGGGTCAAGGAGTGTAGTTGTAAAAAAATCATGAAAATCGGAGTTAAAACAACCGTTAAATCGTAAATTTTCTTTTATAACCTTCGAAAAGTTTTGTCTTGTTACTTGATCTCTGAATGTTTGTTTATTGCAATTTTTGGTGTATGTGATCTCGAAGTATGTTTGACGGTTGGATCTTAAAACTAGTTTTGTAAAATGCGTATCCCATCAAAACAATAGATTCACTAACACTTAAGAGTTTATTCATACTTTCATTAAGTATAATATAAGATTTTGTGGTATCCACTAGTGTAAATATTTTAAATTGAAGATCGAGTTCATTCATTGTATTCATATAGGGTCGAGGAGTGTAGTGGTAAAAAAATCATCAAAATCGGAGTTAAAATAACCGTTAGATCGTGATTTTTCGTTGATAACCATCGAAAAGTTTTGTCCTGTTGCTTGATTTTTGAATGTTTGTGTGAACACGGAAAATTCCCGAAACGAAATAGACAAGAACGACGTGTACAAACAAATATTTGTATTTGATGATTTTGGGTTACAATCTCTCTCTATTTTGATCCTCTGATTCGATCTCCGTAAAGTGTTGATTTGTGGATGTTTCATTGATCCAAGGGCCGTCGAGGCTTGATTTTGGATGAACTGTTGGAAGTTTCTTCAAGGGCCGTGGGCTTGATCTTTGAAAGTGGATTTGAGCGAATCTTCAAGAAGCCGTTGGGGGCTTGATCTTGAGGATGAGTGTTTCTTCAAGGGCCGTTGAGGCTTGATCTTGAATAACGGTGATGAGCGGATCTTTAAGGGCTTTTGGGCTTGATCTTGAAGAACAGTGATGAACGGATCTTCAAGGGCTTTTGGGCTTGATCTTGAAGAACAGTGGCTTGTTGATCCAAGGGCCGTCGGGGCTTGATCTTGGAAGAACGATGGACGAAGAATGAAGAACACTTTCTTCAAGGGCTGTCGGGGCTTGATCTTGAATTGGTGGATGATTGTTGATCCAAAGGGCCGTTGGGGCTTGATCTTAGATGAATGATGAACGAAGAACGAAGAAGGCTTTCTTCAAGGGCCGTCGGGGCTTAATCTTGAAGGTGGATGATTGTTGATCCAAGGGCCGTCGGGGCTTGATCTTGGAAGAATGATGAACGAAGAACGAATAAGGCTTTCTTGATTCTTCGGGAACCTGGATGCTTGAGAGCTTCGGAGTTTCAGAGCTTCAGAGCTTCAGAATTTTGCCTAATGATTTTGGTTCCCTCCAAATGAATGAATTAGCCTTCTATTTATAGAATTTTCCAAGGCCTAATTTTGAATATAATATTTCAGATGAAATAAGTCGTTTCTGCTAGGTGTTGACACGTGTCCTGTTTGATGACTTTTCCAACTTATTTCGATTTTTTGTTTAGACACACGCTACGTGTAAAATTTATGTAATACATGAGCGTTGAAACTTTGATTTATCGGTCAACATTTATTTACCGAAATTTCGATGTCTACAAATGCCCCCACTTCAAGGCGCGTCGTATACATGTGCTTGTCATGTGTAGGAGATGCGTTTTGAAGTCCCTTACTGTAGATGTCGATTCAAGGGCCATCGAGGCTTGATCTTGAATTGGGCTGGAGATTTCTTCAAGGGCCGTTGAGGCTTGTTCTTGGACTTTGTTTGAGATTTCTTCAAGGGCCGTTTGAGGCTTGTTCTTGAACTTTTGTTTGAAATTTCTTCAAGGGCCGTCGAGGCTTGATCTTGAAGGTTGAAATTGGACCACAAGGAGCTTCATGTGGTAGATGATCTTTGGCTTTGGTAGTGGATGAATCGGCACGTATTTGTTTTTGCGCATTGTTGACTTTCCACAGCTTTGATCTTGAACTGGGTTGGAGGATTTTCTGGATTCCTCCAATTGTTGATTTTCCCCAGCTTATTCTTAAACTAGGTTTTGATTCAAGAGTGGTAGACACTTGATCTTGAATCGGACTTGTGATTTCCTCAAGGGCCGTCGAAGCTTGATCTTGAATTTGGCTGGAAACTTCTTCAAAGGCCGTTGAGGCTTGATTCTTGAAGGTTGACTCGAACACATGACAAGCAGGCACGAGGTGAAGGTGACGACTTGTTGCTCTGTTCAATCTTTCTAATTCACACCTGAGCAGTTTGGTCAACGGTATGATCTTCAAGATTGATGTGCTCTTCTTCCAGTTGGTGACTTGATCTTTAAGGATTTGATTCAAAGGTGGTGAAACGGCACATGCAGTCCACAAGTCGACCCAAGAATTTGAGGGTCAAAACGAGTCCTCCACCCAGAGTGATTTCAACCCTGATGATATGAGATACTTTTGATTTTGAAGAAGTAGCGGATGAATCGGCACGTGCTTTGTTGTGCTTGTCTCCACATGCTTCAATGTATCATTTTCTCTTGTCTTGTCTATTCTTCTGGTAGAATGTGGCATCTTCTCGAGTTCCTCAGCTCAAACTTCTTCTGCTGAGTTGAATGTGCAGGCTACATTCTTCTCTGCTTGTTTCTTCTGCACGTTGTCTCCACATGCTGCAAGGTATCATTTTCACTTGCCTTATCTGTTCTCCAGGCAGATATGGCAGCTTCTTTGGAAGTACAGCAGCAGTGGAAGACGAGTACTCGAGAGCAGTGCTAGGTAGGCAATTAGGGAAGGGTTCCAAGCAGTCGGTTCCTTACCCGAGTTTGAGTGGAGGTTCCGACATATTGCTTTCTTTATCCTTATCTTTGCAGGTAAGAACAAGGATAAAGGAAAGGACAGGGAGAACGCATGATATGAGATACTCTTGCTTTCTACCCTGGTGATATGAGATACTTTTGCTTTGGTGTCATTTGTTTGCAGAAGTACCCCAAGGAATAAGGAACACTGGGTGACTCGAGAGGCTTCGTTGGGAAAGCATTCTCGGAGATGAAGAAAGGTTCTGTATGTCTGCCTTGCTATGGAGGGTGAAGGTGGACAGTTATAGGAAGTTTCTTTAATACCTGTAGATGTACTATTCTTTCACTCGTGTCGGCAACTATTGAGTGATTGATCAGTATGGCTTCACGTGCTTTCTTCTTCATCAGAAATCTTCGACAAATTGTCCGTAATTTCTGCCAAGCTGAGTGTGCATATGACAGGTGTTGACGAGGCTGAAAAAGACTAGCGCCTCTTCGATATCTGGGATTGGCGCTTCGACAAATTACCCGTGATTTCTGCAAAGCTGAGTTTGCGCGTGACGGTGATGACGAGGCTGAAAAAGATTGGCGCCTCTTCGATATCTGGGATTGGCGCTTTAACAAATTGCCCGTGATTTCCGCAAAGCTGAGTTTGCGCGTGACGGGTTCTAACGCGTCAGGAAAAGCAAGATGCTTCTCCGATTTCTGAGCTTGCCTCCTCGATTTTTGAATTGGCCTCTTCGAATTCTGAGCTCGTTTCTTCAATCTCTGAAATCCCGTCGAGTGTTGATTTTTATAAAGGCACGCAGTTCGTTTCAAAGCACACTTGAATTTTTTTTTGCTTGTAGAAAACTCCCTTCGTGCAATTCTAAGATCTTGATTTTGTCCGACTTCTTATTTCTTCAACACCCTTGAAAATGTCTGGACCCTCCGACCGTCGTTTTGATTTGAACCTTGGTGAAGAGGCAGCCCCGCCTTCTCCAGATAACATATGGCGCCCATCCTTCATATCCACTACTGGTCATTTTACCGTTGGGGATTCGATGATGAAGAATGATATGACCGCTGCGGTGGTGGCCCGGAACCTTGTCACTCCCAAAGATAACAGACTACTTTCCAAGCGGTCTGATGAGTTGGCTGTTAAGGATTCTTTGGCTCTCAGTGTGCAGTGTGCAGGTTCTGTGTCTAATATGGCCCAACGCCTATTTGCTCGAACTCGTCAAGTTGAATCATTGGCAGCTGAGGTGATGAGTCTCAAACAGGAGATTAGAGGGCTTAAGCATGAGAATAAACAGTTGCACAAGCTCGCACATAACTATGCTACAACCATGAAGAGGAAGATTAGCCAGATGCAGGAATCTGACGGTCAGATTTTACCTGATCATCAGAGGTTTGTGGGTTTGTTCCAACAGCATTTGCCTTCGTCTTTTGGGGCTGTACCGCGTAATGAAGCTCCAAATGATCAACCTTCGGTGCCTTCTCCTTCTGGGGTTCCACCGAGTGATGATGCTCTGAATAATCACCCTCTGGTGCCTCTCCGATCTGGGGCTCCACCGAGTACTGAGGCGCCACCTGATCAATGAAGGCTTTTGTTTGTTTGCACTTTTTTTTTGGCATGTAAATGTTCCCTCTGTAATTTTCCAGAGAAATCAATGAAATTGACTTTATTTCTCTCAATGCATTTGTTTTTTTTTTCATGTGGTGCATTCCGCACCATCCCTTTTTTATTTTTTATTATATATATATATATATATATATATATATATTTGTCTTTTCAGATGGTGCAATCCGCACCATCCCCTATATATATATTTTTTTTTTTTTGCACATGGTGCCAAATGCACCATCCATTATATATATATATTAGGGTGGTGGCTAACACCATCATTTTTTTATATTTTTTTATTTTTTTATTTTTTCGCTTTCGGTGCCGGGTGCACCATGTCTCATCTTTTCCCTTTTTTTTATATTATAATTTTTTTCATGCACACATACATACATACGTACATACATATACATATATATATATATAGGGTGCGGGATAAGAGCTTGGAGGAGCAGCTGGCGTCGTCGGTGCCCTTGATGATAGTTCTGGCGCAGAGGTTGGTGTCCAGGATCAGCAGCGTAGCCAATGAGGAAGACGGCGACAACTGGGTGGCCATGGATTCGTGGAGCACGTAGGAGAAAGGCGAGGGCTAAGGCCGTTGCGGCAGAGACGGCAAGGATGGTTGTTGCTGCGATCGGGGGAGGCGTTGACGAGGGACAAGAAGCTGTCTAAGGCGTCGCTCGAGGCCGCTACTTCTTCAATGGAGGGAGGAAAACGACGAGGCGGCCGTGGAAAGGCTTGGATTTGCTGTAGCCATAGAAGAGCTTGGATTTGCTGCAGCCGTGGAGAAAGAAACAACTTGGGGGAAGCATACAATGGTCAGCTGAGAGTTGAGAAAAAGTGAAGAGGTTACGATGGCTTTCATGGCCGAGATAAAGGATGAGCAGGATGTGGATCCTGATGGCGAGCGACGGGCTCGGGTTGGCTTCGCCAAACGAATGTAGGAGAGAGCACAAAAGGGTCCTAACGGAGCTAGAGCAGCGGGCTTGGACGCAGGAGATGCAGCACTGGGCGAGGAGGAGTTGGTGGATATTCAGACGGTGTGACGACAGAGTTGGCACCACCATCCAGCATCTCGAAGGTGGAGCTTTATTGGTGATGAGGGATCGGCTGGATGTCGCAGAGATAGCTGATTGATCATTGGAGAGCCTGAGCTTCTTCCTGCACGCCTCGCCATCCTTTTCATCGCTGATGCCACGAGAGCCGTCTCTCTCTCGCTCCGCTTGCTGCTCAGTGCTCATGCTCGCCACGATGTTGTTGGGGAGAATGATCAGCCAGGGAGAAGAAGCTGGGTTGCTGCTTCCCCTTGTTCATCTGAATCTCATGCCTCTCAGCAGTGCTCAACTTAGCCGCATGTTTTCCACTCCCTTCACTGCCTGCTGGACCGTCTCTGGTTTCTGTCATCGAGGACTTAGCTGCTGTTTTCTCAGTCGCTGGCTCCACTAGCCCTGCCGCTTCGGTTAGCCCATACCCGCCGTCAGAGATGAGCTTTGTTGCTTTTTTTTTCGCTGTTTTAACTTCACCGTGGATTCTGCAGCCTCCAAGTAATTGCTTCGACCCGCTATGTTTCTGCCCAAACAGCTCGATTGTCGGCAGCGAATGAGGTTCGAATTTGGAAGCGAAAGGAGCGGAAGATATGGTGACTTGGGCCGAGGAGCTGCAGTTGGTGTAGACGGTGGCGTCAACGACTCTTCGAATTGCAGCACAGAGCAAGTATCTTCAGTTTATACTTGAGAAAACTTGGAAGGCTTTGAATGACCAGGCTGACTTGGCCGTTGGGCTTAGACTTTATAGACTTGCTGATTTGGGTTGTTTTTTTTTTTTTGGAAAAATTTTGGGCTGGGCCCTTTTTTTATTTATTTTTTTGCTGATTTTGGGAGAACACATATATACATGCACCTTTTCCTTTTCTTTTTTTTTTTGTTTTGTTTTGTTTTTATTTTATTTTTTTTTTTTTACAAACAACGTGTAATTTTTTTGTACAAAGAATGTAATAATATTGACTTTTAATCATAAAACTTTTAATAAAACCTTATTTTTTATTTTGATGTGACTGTACTCGAAGTTGAACGTTCGAGTTGCCTACGTACCCTTCCAAAGAAGAGATCAAGTCATAACGTAGTTCAAATATCATGTATATTTTTTTTTGGTATTTTCTTTTTGTGCCGTTTGCAGTTTTAACTCATGCAGGCAAGAAGTGTTGGTGTCGTGTTGCAGTTTCAGCTCGTGCAGGCAAGGAGCGTTGATGTTGCCTTTTATGCTCGTGCAGACCAGGAGCTTTTGGTGTTGTTTGTAGTTTCAGCTCGTGCAGACCAGGAGCGTTGGTGCCGTTTGCAGTTTCAGCTCGTGCAAGCAAGGAGTGTTTGGTGTTGCCTTTTATGCTCGTGCGGACCAGGAGCTTTGTGCCATGCAGTTTAGGCTCATGCAGGCGATGAGCCTCGTGTCCTACAGTTTAGGCTCGTGTGGACAAGGAGCTTTGGTTCGTGCAGTTTAGGCTCGTGCGAACAAAGAGCATTGGTTCGTGCAGTTTAGGCTCGTGCGAACAAGGAGCATTGGTGTTGCCTTTTATGCTCGTGCAAACCGTGAGCTTTGTGCCATGCAGTTTAGACTCGTGCGGGCGAGGAGAATTTGTGAATTTTGTCAAGCAATTTTGGAGAGGCGTTCCTTGCAATTTTCATAGCAAGGAGTCTTGACCGAGTGATTGAAGAAGTCTTCAGGAAAGAAATCGCACATCGTGATGGGGATGGACGATCTATGTGTCGAAATTTCTTCATCTTCAACACGTTCACGTTGCTCTGGAGGTTGACGAAAGCTGCTTTGCCCCCTTTATGATTGGTGCACTTGTGGAGGAGACATACGCTTCTTGTGCAATTTCTTAGGAGTGACTTGAGTCCATCCTTCAACTTTGCTTGTCTTGGAGGATGACCCCAGTGGTTGAGGTAAAAACCTTGAGTCGGAAAAGCCAGAAGTGATGGTGGTATAGTTTGATTCACCACATCGTCAAGATCTAGCTCGATGATTCCTTTCTGAGCCAGCTTCATGATGAGATCTTTCAGCACGAAGCACTTTTCTGTTGGATGACTGATGAAGCGGTGGAATTTACAGTATCTTGGACTATCAGTACGATTCATCTCTTCCGGCCGTCTGCTCTCTGGCAAACCGATCACCTTCTTATCCAACAGGTTATCCAGCATGGCAACCACATCAGAGTCGGGGAATGGATAAGTCTTCTCCTCAAGCTCCTTCAAAGTGCGTCTACGCATCTCTTGATCATGAAAAGCTTCGGTTTGAATCGCCTTGCCTCGTGTGGAGATTTTGACGGGAGATGTGTTGACCGTCATCGCTTCCTTGGTGGGTTTCCATGCAGCCTTCTCCACCTTTGTCTCAAGAACTTTGTCGTTCATGTAGTCGACGATCAGTTCCTTCTTCCCATGATGGGCGATGCTCAACTCCATGTCATGGGCGCGGGTGGCCAATTCCTCGAAGGTCCGTGGTTTAATGCCTTGAAGGATGTATTGCAAACCCCATTGCATGCCTTGGATGCACATCTCGATTGAAGAGGTTTCCGAGAGCCTGTCTTTACAGTCGAGGCTTAGAATGTGCCATCTGTTGATGTAGTCAATGACCGGCTCATCTTTCCATTGCTTTGTACTTGTGAGCTCCAGCATGCTTACAGTGCGGCGGGTGCTGTAGAAGTGGTTAAGGAATTCTCTTTCCAATTGCTCCCAGTTGTTAATGGACTCAGGCTTTAGGTCCGTGTACCACTCAAAGGCGTTTTCTTTCAGTGAGGGCACAAACTGCTTGGCGAGGTAGTCTCCATCCGTCCCCGCGTTGTTGCAAGTTTCGACGAAATGTGCAACGTGCTGCTTTGGGTTTCCTTTTCCATCAAACTGCATGAACTTTGGTGGTTGATATCTCCTCGGCATCTTTAGGGCATCAATCTTCTTTGAATAAGGCTTTAAGTACAACCCGGAAGTATTTGAGCTCCCTTCGTATTGTGCCTTGATGGTGTTGGTGATCATCTCCCGCAGCTGCTGGATAGAAAGAGATCCCATGAGTGCTGCTGCTTGGTCTGGCTCCGGGTTCACATCGATATTCTCCACCGGAGGCTCCTCTTCTTTGCCATCTCCTCTCTTTAGTGGATCATCCTTTGGGTCGGGGTTCTCACCGTCTTGTGGCTCCAGTCGGCTAACAAGTGCAGCGATTTGCAAGTCTTTTTTCTTCAACAATCCGTGTTAGCCTTGCGATCGTTTCATTCATTTGAGCCAGTTGTTCTTCAATGGAGGTAACGCCGATGGTCATGACTTGTGCAACCATCATGTGTGACTCTTCAAGCATCCAGGGTGTTGATGAAGGACCCCGTTGGCCGCTTTGGGATGTCATCTGATGTGCCTCAACGACATGCTTTGATGCCCCCAGCGAGGTTAGGTTGATGACGGACCTGCACCTTTGATGCTTCCCTTGCTCTTTTAGCGACACCAACTTTGAAGTGGCATGTTGAGGAGCGGTTGTGGTGCTAATGGATTGTCCGTTTGCGGCAGAAGTGCTTAGGATCCTTCCCTCAGTGGTTGTGAGAACGGCTTGTCCCTTGCTTGATGCCATTGACTTTGAGGTGTGTTTGGATTCCTTGAACGGAGAAAGAGATGAGAGGTAGAGATTGTCCCACTGGGCGTGCCAAATTTGTGAACACGAAAAATTCCCGAAACGAAAGAGATAAGAACGACGTGCACAAACAAATATTTGTATTTGATGATTTTGGGTTACAATCTATCTCTATTTTGATCCTCTGATTCGATCTCCGTAAAGTGTTGATTTGTGGATGTTTCGTTGATCCAAGGGCCGTCGAGGCTTGATTTTGGATGAACTGTTGGAAGTTTCTTCAAGGGTCGTGGGCTTGATCTTTGAAGGTGGATTTGAGCGAATCTTCAAGGAGTCGTTGGGGGCTTGATCTTGAGGATGAGTGTTTCTTCAAGGGCCGTTGAGGCTTGATCTTGAATAACGGTGATGAACGGATCTTTAAGGGTTTTGGGCTTGATCTTGAAGAACAGTGATGAACGGATCTTCAAGGGCTTTTGGACTTGATCTTGAAGAACAGTGGCTTGTTGATCCAAGGGCCGTCGGGGCTTGATCTTGGAAGAACGATGGATGAAGAACGAAGAACACTTTCTTCAAGGGCCGTCGGGGCTTGATCTTGAATTGGTGGATGATTGTTGATCCAAAGGGCCGTTGGGGCTTGATCTTGGATGAATGATGAACGAAGAACGAATAAGGCTTTCTTCAAGGGCCGTCGAGGCTTGATCTTGAAGGTGGATGATTGTTGATCCAAGGGCCGTCGGGGCTTGATCTTGGAAGAACGATGAACGAAGAATGAATAAGGCTTTCTTGATTCTTCGGGAGCCTGGATACTTGAGAGCTTCGGAGTTTCAGAGCTTCAGAGCTTCAGAATTTTGCCTAATGATTTTGGTTCCCTCCAAATGAATGAATTAGCCTTCTATTTATAGAATTTTCCAAGGCCTAATTTTGAATATAATATTTCAGATGAAATAAGTCGTTTCTGCCAGGTGTTGACACGTGTCCTGTTTGATGACTTTTCCAACTTATTTCGATTTTTTGTTTAGACACACGCTACGTGTAAAATTTATGTAATACATGAGCGTTGAAACTTTGATTTATCGGTCAACACTTATTTACCGAAATTTCGATGTCTACAGTTTGTTTTTTGTGATTTTTTGCTGATACGATCTCCAAGGATATACAAACAAGTTTGACGGTTAGATCTTTGAAATTTGTTTTGTAGAAAGCATATCCCATCAAAACGTTAGATTCACTAACACTTAAGAGTTTATTTATACTTTCATTAAGTGTAACATATGATTTTGTGGTATCCACTAATGTAGATATTTTAAATTGAAGATCGAGCTCATTCATTGTATTCATATAGGATCAAGGAGTGTAGCTTTAAAAAATCATCATTTGGAGTTAAAAATAACCGTTAAATTGTGATTTATCCTTGATAACCGTCAATAAGTTTTGTCCAGTTACTTGATCTCTAAATGTTTGTTTTTTGCAATTTTTGGTGTATGCGATCTTGAATTATATGCAAACATGTTTGTCGGTTGGATCGTTGAAACTAGTTTCGTAGAGTGCTTATCCCATCAAAACAATAGTTTCATTAACATTTAAGAGTTTCTTAATACTTTCATTAAATATAACATAAGATTTTGTGGTATCCACTAGTGTAAATATTTTAAATTGAAGATCGAGTTCATTCATTGTATTCATATAGGGTCAAGGAGTGTAGGTGTAAAAAAATCATCAAAATCGGAGTTAAAATAACCGTTAAATCGTGATTTTTCGTTGATAACGTCGAAAAGTTTTGTCTCATTACTTGATATTTGAATGTTTGTTTTTTGTGATTTTTTGCTGATGCGATCTCGAAGCATATACAAATAAGTTTGACGGTTGGATCGTTGAAATTAGTTTTGTGGAATTTGTATCCTATCAAGTTCAATGGTATATATATATATATACATATATATATTAAGTAGATTTAAACTTATTTATTTTGTACGTATAACACATAAGAAATTGAATGGTATGTATATTTAAGCTGATTCAATGGTCACCAATTTTGAATATTTAATTTTTTATATATATATATATAAAATTATTATAGTTTTTTGCTGATGGGGTGGTGTGAGTAATGGCAACCATATACTTGATAACACCTTCTTACATTTACAAGTGCTTTGTGATGGTGAATTCTTATTTTAAAGTATGTTGTAATTTTTCTTCTTGTTTGTGCTGGCCATTTGATTTAAAATTGGGAATGCTCATTTTCTGGTTTATGAATTCTTAACCAATTTGAGCTGGCTGTAATGTCATGCCTATTCAAAAGTGAACAAAGGTAAGGTTGTGATTTTATTATCAATTTAAAAAATGTGGTTTGGTATTGTTTTGGCATTTTGGTGAAATGGGTTTGTTTGTACATAACTGCAAACCTTTTGTTTGCTCATGATTTAGTAGTTGACTGAGTATCCATGCTTATACACACTTAAATCTTTTTTTTATTGCAACATGTGTTCATGTGGTTGAAATTTTGTGATTAGTTTTCTTCCTTGAAACTTTTGATTAGTTTAATTCCATTCGAATATGAATTATTTCTTTTTGCAACATATTTACCTTGTTTGTTGGTGAGGCATTATTTACTAAAGGTGGTTTTATAGGAACTGCTTATGAAGATAATGAAATAGCAAATTTTTCATACAATTGTCAATACTAAAGTTGCAAAATGAATCTAGGGATGTAAGTTTCCTTACAAACTTAGTTAGACTTGAAAGTGTTTCTTTGAAAGTTTGCAAGTTTTATTTCTCTTCATTGACAAAAATTTATAGATTGGCAGCTTGTGACAAAAATTCAAGTTTGCAAGTTTCCTTATTCTTCACACTTCATTTCAGAAATGCTTTACAATTCTGACGATTATAATCAGTTTGTTCTTTAAGTGTTGGTACGATGGCCGACACTGGTGCGCGTTCTTCAAAGACAACGGTTGGCGAAGGTTCTGGAAAAGGTTTGCGTTGAAATTTTTTTTATTTGTATAAAGTTTTTATTTAGCTTTAGTACTATGAAAATATTTTTTGTTGATAGACAACAAGAAAAGAGTTGCGGTACAAGTCCGACACACTTATGGTGGGAGCCATTACCGAATCACTGCTGACAAAATAATAAGGGTTGTGAAGTCAGCTTTTCGTCTGACAAAATAATAGGAGTCGTTACCAAAGCACGCCAACTTTTCGTCTGACGTATGAGCAATGGTGCACAACAAATGTGCTGCAGATTGGGAGTCTTCGACAGCCATCCCCGAAGAGCTGAAGATGCAAATGATTAATGAGTTAGCTGTATGTGTTAATTTCATTAGTAAAATAATAATTATGTTTGTTAAATATAATATAATAGTGAAATTTTAATTTATTAATTTTTTGCATGACAGGCCAATTGGGACATTGACAAAAGATACCCAAATCTGATGAAGGCTATCGACAACGTGTTCAAGTCGAGATTTCAGGAATGGAAGTTCGATAATGAACGCGCTGCAGCACAACATCAAGAACTATAAAACCAACCGCGGATGAGTATAATAGGGTTTCTTATTTTAATTTTTTTGCTTATTTAATAATTAGATATGAATTTTAAGTTTTTTTTTGGTATGAATTTTTTTTATTAAATATGTATTTAATGTTTATTATGAATGAAATTAATGCGTTTTAATAAGTATGTATATTAATTAATATGCACAAATGGTATTATTTATTAAATATGTATGTGGTTTGAAATTTTTTGAAGAGTGAATGGAAAAATGTTGTCAATGTCCACAAAAAAAAAAAAAGAAAAAAAAAAGCACGATGAACTGTAGTTCGTCGCGCAATGGTTAAAATGAGCGACAAACAACATTTTGTCGAGCAATGGGTTTGAAAAACTCGGGAAAGCGCACAAAAAGTTGAAGGCCAAGCCAATGTCCATAAAAAAAAAAAGTGCGACGAACTAAACCTGGGAAAGCATGCAAAAAGTTGAAGGCCAAGCCAATGTCCTTAAAAAAAAATGTGCGACGAACTGGGAAAGCGTATCGGTTGGCCCCCAAAAATTTGAAGCCCAAGGTTTTGCACGACGATTTCTTGGTCGCACAAAGTTCTTGACTTTAATGCACTTCACCAAATTGCAGGAAGGCAGAAGCTGCAAAACAATTGCAGCAGCTGCCTTCCCCTGGTGCAATTTCCAACAGTTTGAGGTATAATTTTTCTTAACTAACTTATTTAGTTTCCATTCATTTAAATTGTGTTGTATGTAGTTTATAGGTGTTGTGAGTTTATGTATTTGTATGCAATCATTTTTGTACGAATTTACAAAAAATGGTTTGCAATGTTCGTATGAGTTTAGTTTTTCATTTGAGAATTAGTTGGATTTCGCGAATGGATGCGAAAGCATGACTGCGGTCCAATTAATTCTTGAATTGTCCCAAAATTTTGGACAGTTTGAGATTGCACATTTACATGTTGTAGTTTGCGGTTCACGCATTAAAGTTTGAATGTGGGAAATGTGGTAGCATCTCTTTGCGCTCTTCATAGTTTTTTGTATCTACATCGTGCACTTGAAGAATTGCAAGAGATGCTGCCGAATTTTTCTCACGCTCGAACTTTACAGCACGTAACTGTGCATTGTCATATGAGATAGGACCCATACCGAAGGTATAATGTGACACGTCATAATTGAAGTTGTTGTAGTCCTTGTAAAAAAATTTGTTTGTAGGTGAAATGGACAAACAGTGGATACATAATCCTAACAGATATGCTGATGATTATTTAGATAGAATAAATCAGTTCATCGATTTTGCAATTGCAAACAACCACGGTTCAACTCAAATTCGGTGTCCTTGTAGAAAGTGTAACAACTTAATGATTGAATATTTTGAAACTGTTCGATACCATTTAGTGAGAAATGGGACAATGGAAACCTATACTATGTGGAATCATCATGGAGAACAAATATAATATGCTTCATCCTCCCACATTACCCAAGCAGTGGATACAATTAACTCTATTGTGGAGCCAAATGAACAAATTATGGACATTATTAATGATGTTTTTCCAACAGCTAGTTCGAATTCAAATGTGGAAGTAGAAGATGGTGCCCCTCCCACCATGGATAGTGAAACATTCGAAAAATATGAAAAACTATTAAAAAGTGCCAAACAAGAATTATACCCTGATTGCAAAGGATTTTCGATGCTCACGACCATTGTTGAGTTGATGCATGGAAAAACAAAGTTTCGTATGTCAAACCAGTGTTTTGATTATTTTTTGGGGGTTTTCAAGAGGATGCTTCCAAAGGACAATTGTCTTCCTAAAGATCATAAAAGTGCAAAGAAGATGTTGAGTGGTCTTGGATTGGGATATGAAAAAAATTCACGCGTGTAATAATAATTGCATTTTGTTCTACAAAGAGAATAAAGCATTGGATAAATGCCCTGTATGTAATGAGTTGCGGTTTAAAATGACATCTCATAATAGAAGAACGAAGATTCCACAAAAAGTTATGCGTGATCTCCCATTAAAGCCCAGGTTGCAGCGATTGTATATGTCGATGCACACTGCGAGCGACATGAGGTGGCATAAGGACAGACAAGTGGATGACAATGTTATGAGATATCCTGTAGATGGAGAGGCCTGGAAAGAGTTTGATTGGCTGTACCTCGAATTTGCACGTGAGCCCTGGAATGTTAGATTAGGACTTGATACTGATGAGTTTAATATGTTCGGGATTATAAACCAATACCACATCACTTGCCCAATCTTCGTAATTCCGTATAATTTTCCACCTTGGAAGTGCATGAAAAAAGAATTTATGATGGTGACGTTGTTAATAACCGAAGATCTGGGCATGTGTATTGATGTGTATTTATGCATGCTCAATTTGCAAAGAGGACATGACATCTAGTTAGCACATGAGAAAAATTTGTTATCTAGGGCATTGTAGGTGGTTGCCATGGGACCACGATTGTAGTTAGAATGAGACAACCTTCTTCAACAGCACAGAGCTTCGGCCAAAACCCAGAGAATGGTTCGGCGATGAAATTTTGGCTCAGGTGAATCGGTTGGATTTTGCTCCGTTAGGCAAGTCTGTAAATGGGACAAGACCAGACACACATCTAAATTGGACACACAAAACGAGGTTGTTTGAGCTCTTGTACTGGTCCAAATTAAAATTGAGACACAATATCAATGTAATGCATGTTGAGAAAAATGTGTTTGATACACTGGTTGAAACTATACTGGACATCGAGGGAAAAACAAAGGACACAATAAAAGCTCGGATCGATCTGGAAAAAATGGGCATTAGGCCAGGTTTATGGATGACGAGGGATGGAGACATAACCAGAAAGAAGCTCACATCGTTTTCGATGAAACCGGAAAAGTTGAAAGAATTTTGCAGTTTCTATCTTCTGTAAAGTTTCCAGATGGGCATGTTTCAAACATCGGCCGTTGTGCAAACATGGATGAAGGAAAATTTTCCGGCCTTAAGAGTCATGATTGTCATGTCATACTTCAACGCCTTCTCCTAGTGAGAATTCAACACCTTTTGCCCGAAGACGTGGTGAAGCTGATTATGTTGTTGGCTAGTTATTTGTTAATTAACTGCAAAAACTTTGTGGAAGTCCGATGTTAAACAGTTGTGCGACGATATTATTGAAGTGCTATGCAAGTTTGAACAAATATTTCCTCCAGCTTTCTTAACAAGTATGATCCACATGATGATTCACTTGCCGGATGAGGCACTTCTAGTCGAACTTGTCAACTATCGATGGATGCATCCGAGGTATATACTCGCCATAAATACTTTAGTTTGTGATGTATGTACAATTAGACTAATTTTATACTATAATTTGTTTATTGATGCAGACTAGTGGGTGAATTAAAAAAGAGTGTATGAAATAGGGCAAAGTTTGAAAGATCAATCGTGGAGGCATGGGTCGACTTTGAGTCGTTTACATTTTGTGCAATGTACCTATAAGACGTTGAGACTACATTCAACCGACAGCAACGCAATAATGATGATGGTGTGAGAAGTGAAAAAAATTCTGTTTTTGGGGCAAATTGCACGACCATTTGGCAAACCAATCAGATGAGGGGTGTTTGACAAAAAGGACATGGAGGTAGCACATTGGTTTGTACTTAACAATTGTGACGAGACAATTATGTACCTAGATAAGCATGAAGAGTTGATGAAGCAAGAACATCCTTCACATTTATATGCCAAAAAACATCGTGAATTGTTTCCTTGATAGTTTCGTGAAAATGTATGTTGTTCGTGTTTGGGTTTTTTGCATAATTGTAAATGTTCAATTAACACGACATCTTTTTCTCTTTTATTTAGGTGAAGAAATTGAAGGAAATTAATTCACCCGCTTACAATGAAGAATTGTACAACTTGGTGATTGGGCCTCTAAGCGCAGAATTGTACTCCGGTTGTCATGTAAATGGTATCAAGTTTTTGGCAGCTAATCGCGATGACAAGCTTTGTACACAAAAGAGTGGGGTACAAATACCGGGTACGGGCGACATTGCAGACATTTATTTCTAGGGAAAACTGACAAGTGTTGTACAATTACTTTACAGAGACTGGTGTTTAGTTATCCCCTTTAAGTGTCGCTGGTTTGTTACAAACCCACGTTGAGTTGGAGGTGTTAAGTGAGATAATGGTTTGCTATCGGTCAACACTAACATATGTTGGTATAATGACGACCCTTACATTTTGGCAACAATGGCTAAACAAATTTTCTATATGGATGACCCTAAGGCCAGGAGGGGATGGAAAATAGTTCAAAAGATTGAGCACAGAGGGGTCTATGATATTGCGGATCGAGATCCTGCTGCCGATAACGATTATGGTGATGTTGCTGACCAACAATTAGAGACTTCAATGGCATTCGATGCAGATACATTGCGGGATATGACTATTGTACAAGAACTGTATCAGGTAGTTGGAGGTCCTGAAATTGAAATATTGATCGATTCCATTATGATTGACCTCGAGGATCTACTGCGATACAATGCACCCGAGCGCGCGCAAACGATGATGTTGATGTGCTTACAAACGAGGAGGAATGAGACTCTGAATCTGATGATAGTGATGATCTTTATTTTAGTTCAGACGAGGATTAATGAAAAATTGTGATGTATATTAATTAAGGGGGCGTTTGTTTGCCCTCACTAAGTGGGATTGAACTGGATTGGACTAAGAGTTAGTGTAGTCCAGTGTTTATTAGCAGAAGGGACTAACTTTAATGAGATTAGGTGGGACTCGCATGGACTAAAGAGCTTACTAAGGGATCTTAGCGAGAGACCCCGAAAAGCATCGGACTACTAAGACCGTTTTTGGGTTTTGCAAAGTCTCTAGAAATCCAAGCGTTCCCAAGTCACCTTCGTCTCTCACTTCATTGACTCCACAAATATTTGTTGCGCAAATATTAAATTTATTATTTTTTTTTTTAAACTGGTTGCGCGATGAAAGTTTAAACATCTTCGTCGCGCAAACATGTAAAATTTTGATTTTTTTTCTTAGAATTGGGTGCTTTTGTATTTTGGTGCCTTCAATTCATTTAACTCTCTCTGTCTATCTCAGACTCAAGCTCATCTCTCTCGTTTGTAATTCGAACTCCTCTTAGACCCAATCTCCTATTTCTCTATATCTCCATTCAGTCAACCTCTTCACTATATCTCTCTCTATCTCAGACTCAATCTTAGTGTCTCCCTCTTTCGCACTCCCTCGGTTTTGCTGTCTCTTTGTCACTCTTTGTCTCGAAACCACAACACTCCGACGCCACACCGCACACAACTTTACTAGGTAAGGACCCAATCTCCCTGAATTCATCTCCCTTAATTCAATTATTTATAAGTGCAATTTTTTGAATTTTGATCTTCAATTGTTTTAGTTACAACATTTAGGGATTTAGGGTTGGAATTGAGAATCCTAGGTTAGGGATTTAGGGTTAGAATTGGGAATTATAGTCGCATACAGTGTAGGGTTTTTGAATTACGGTTCAAATTACAGATTTACAAGTTGGGGATTTTTTTTTTTATTTAGGGTTTTAATTATGAGAAATCGGTAGGGAAGGGAATTTAGATGTTCAATAATCGTTGATATAGCCCTGTGTTAGATTGGTGAATGTTCTGAATTTTTTTTTTATTTATAACAAGCTAACAACTAATACTGTTCTTTTTTTTTAGTTGGATTGGTGAATGTTGGATTGCTGAATCGTACTATATATAGCCCTGTGTTGTCATTGTCATGCAAAAAGGAACCCTAGCTATGAACATCTTGTAATGTGATTCAACGGAAAGGAAAATTAAAGTGAATTTGGTTGTGTTCAATTCCCCAATTTAGTTGATAGGACTCCAGGGAATTTCCTAACAGTTCAAATTGATCTTACCATTACCCTGTGTAAAACCAGAAGCGATGCAGTTTTGAATTGTTTAGCTAAGAAGGGAAACGAAAGTAGTTTAGTTCATAGATGATAACCTCTACAATACCATTTTAGATGTAAGTATTGCTTAACATATATATATATATATATATGTGTGTGTGTGTGTGTGTGTGTGTGTGTAAGTATTGCTTAACATATACATATACAAAATAAAAATTAGTTTCATGATCAATGATATTAAATACTAATCTTATAGTGATATTGCACAGTGTAGAAAAACATGAATGATACGCTGAGAAAAGGAGTAGTGCTAAAGTATGATTAGGACATTCCCAATTGCATTATATTAGTTGGTCTAACAGGAAAAGGCTAGGTTCAATTGTTTAAGGATGTCCTGTTTCATTTGCTGAACAAAGCTCTCACTCACTTCATCACAATGTCACTGTTTGTTAGTCTTTTTTCCAGTCATATTTAGCAAGGAGCTGTCCAAACATTAATAGTGGGATATGAGCATGATTAACTTAGGATAATAAAAAGATATTCAACAAGCATCACCTGCATGCATAGATTCCAAAATAAAAGCCCCCTAATCCTTGCTGTACCAAAAGTATGAAACCTACATTACAAAAGAAAAAATTGAAATGAATTACATCTATATAAGTTCATGTCCTCACACTATTTTCATTTACTTTTTATTCGAATTCGCACCAAGGTATTGAGTGATTTGAATGGTTTTAGATGATGACATGAGTCATTGGTTAATGTATTACATGTGTCATAAGCTAGTGAGTTGGGTAGTTATAAGGATTGCTTAGTCATTAAGCTTTGTATCTAGTATAAATAGTAATATTCTTCATCGCATCTATAAGTGATCTTCTTTAGTGCATAAAAATGTTGTATGCCCAAAAGTGTTTGAAGATTATTGATTTGATCATATTTTGGCTTTAACTTTGTAATGGCATACATTTGAAGATTACTGTAGATGGGTAAATTTGTTTGTTTGTTTTCATGAAAAAACATGTTCCTTGCAATACTCAATTTTATTCCTATCTCATGTTTTCATTCACCTAATATATGTGAAATGAAATGCATATAATAAGATGATATCTAAACAGATTCATGATTGTTCTTGTAGATGTCGAATTTAATATCAAACCGGCGGGTAGTTTGTAGGCGTAGTCATACACCTTCTCAAGGAGGTAATGTTGCTGCCACCTCTACACCTGATATGGCCATGACAGGTGTCCCTCTGGTTGCATCTTTGGGGCCAACGGTGTCTACGGCTACTGCGTCATCGACTTCTTCGGTGACGCATCCTGTCCTAAGTGCCCGACAGACTTATCGACGACTTTGGACTTCTGAGGAGGCTCAGCCGTCTGGTGACTTCATCTATCCATGAAGAGGGGTCCCAGACAGGTAAGCTTGCTCCTTCCCTCCCTCCCACCTTCTCTTCCTCTTCTGGTGTATATTAGTGTAGAATTTCGCTTATATGTAAACACATTTAACAAAAATAAAAATAAAAATAGGGAACATATAATTATGGAGATGCTCATTTAAAATGATTCTATATCCTTGACTGTATAACCCGTTGAAGTACTTCAAGCACAATAATTGTTTTGATCTTGTTTTCAAAGAGCATCATAATTAAATACTATTCTTGATTTTTGAAGAAACTTGTATGATTCGTAAGAGCTAAGGACACCTCCCTAAAAAACCAAATGTGATATAAAAGGAAGCATATATTAGCTGATGTAAGTATAATTTTGTTCACTGAAACATTAAGCACAAATCTCTCATTTATTGTAGAATATGTTTATACAAAATGCCTCTTGATTAGCAGCCACCTTATGCACAAAAATTATAAAAATATATATATATGTAAAGAGCATATTATCATGTACGTGTTAGAGAATGACTTAGCAACTTGAGGCATAAAGTACAAATTAATGTGCATTATTAGTTGCAGATAATCAAACTTCCACTTAAAAGATGGATATTCAAAATCCAACCATTTCCCTTGAAGTATAGAATGTGAACTGGTCTTGTGTAATTAAAATGTGAACCATAATATAATTAAGGAATCTTATCCTCTCTAATAATTGAGCAGCAAAGTTAAAAATATTTGATGCAAATCAAACTGATCTTTTAATTTATGCAAAGAATAACATGCATGCTAGCTAGTTATTTTGAATTGTGATTTTGACCTATATTAATGATTGTTAAGTAGCATTGAGAAGTCATATCAACAAGTTGTAAATTTTGTTTTAATGTCCCCAGTTGGTATAAACTGGTTGAATTGTTGAGTGGATGTGTTGTTTTTGTTGTTATATTGTGTGCAGGTTTTAGGAAATGTTATAGTTTTAAGGGAGGTTCTGCCGAATTTTCGGTAGAAAATAGAATGCATCTAATGTTCAGTTTGTTTATTTGGTAAGTCAAAAAAAATTAAAAAAAAAAAAACCAAGGGCCCTTGCAGACTACAAAAGACTACACAAACCACTCGCACCACGACCCCGAAGATCACCATTATGTGGGATCTTCGACATCATGCGGCTGCAACAAAGGAGCAGCATAGTGCGTTGGCCACCGATGTTGGCTACGTTATCAAGAACCATTGCCCCTTAGGTGGGAGTCATGGAGTGCTATGCCACAAGAAACCAAGGATGCTATGCTTTATGAATCATCGGTAAGTATTTTCAACCTCAAATACTAAATTTTTATTAAAGTATACAAAGATTATAAATTTTAACTACTATTTATTTGTTGAGTTTTGTAGCATCACTATGAGCTCTCCAACCTCGATTCCAACCAAATGGAGTACATCAGTGACCTTTGCTCTAGTAGGTTCACTCAATGGAAGAGCGACCTCTACAAGCATTATGAGCTATATGACCGTTCGGAGGTCGCTCTAGAAGTTGGGTGCCCTATAGAGTTGCTAGACTGTCGGGATGAATGGGAGTGGCTCTGTGGCCATTTTCAAGATGAGAAATACTTGGTATGTATAATTTATATTTCAATAATATATTAATAAAAAAATTTACAATTTATAAAAACAATTCATTTTTTTCATTGATTTGTTATAAATATCTAAACTAATATGTTTTTTTAATTCAACAGAAAAAAGTGAAGGCAAACTCGAGCAATCAGTCGAAGAAGAAACTTCATCACCGATCTGGTTCACGATGCTTTTCTTATAGGTTGGAGGAGCGACGTAAGGTAATTGTATATTTATTTTCAATCTTTTTACTCTTTATTACACAATTGGTAATCTATGTTAACACTTTTTAATTTTTGTTTTTCATGAGGGTCAAAGTTCCCTGAAATTGACATGTTCAAGGAGGTGTACGTTCGGCCCGGGGATGAGTTGACGAAGCAGCTTCATGTAAGTTCTTTCAAATTTATAATATTCAATTTGTATTAATATTAATTACATGTATATTCAAATTCATTTATTTTTTTCATTTTTCTAGTCCACCATGGTGGAGAAGGGCTAGACAATTTTGGAAGAGGTGGCTTCCCAACTTCCCCTAAAGACCCCGATTGAAGAAGTGTTTCCCCCTGAGGATGCTGGGTTTTAGATCATGACCGACATACTTGATCAAACCCTCGATCGTTGGCATGAGAATGTTCACCGGGGGCTTGGGAAAGCCCACCTTCAAGACCCATCTGCCTCATCCTCCAGGTAGAGAACTGAATAGGTTGAAACGCTGACATCTGAAGTGGCAAGCTTGAAGGAGCAAATTATGGCCCATCAGTCTCAGATTGCGGCCCAAAACAATTTGATGCACCAAATACATCGTGCATTTCAGTTCTCTGGCATTCAATTCCTCAACGTTGAACTACCTCCAGAAACGACCTCCCAGCCTCCTGTTGCAGCAGCTATATCCTTCCAGCCCCCCGTCACAGTAGCTACGACCTCCCAGCCCGCCAACACAGTAACAACACCACCAGCCGGTGATTATTCTGTCGCGGACTTCTTTTTTTAGTTTTGTTTTAAATTGTTTTCGAATTTAAAAATACTTTTTTTCCATTTTATGTACATTTACAATAAATTTTCAATTCAATATTCTTCTTTACATTTTCTATTTTTATTTTCATTAAATTCATTTTTACATAAGCGAAAAAAAAAATATTTATAAAACTAATTTATAAATAAATAATAAATTATTTAAAAAATGATTTTAAAATCTTACTGTGATGACCTCTATATCTGTCACGTAAGAGTTTGTGGGTCGAACCTACATGTTCGTCGCACAAGAGTTTGTGGGTCGAACTTGAATAATGTTCGTGGTGCAAGACTTTGTGCGTTGAACCCATGTGACCGTCGCGCAAGAGTTTGGGGGTCGAAACCCAGTTTCGTTGCTTGGTACGTGCAACGACCACAACTTCCGTCGTGCAATCTTCATTTTGCTCGACGAAGACTTTTCCTCCATCGCACAATGCCTGACGTCACGAGCTTTGCGAGACGGAGTCTTCGCAGCCCAATGTTTCCGGCGATGGTTTTTTTCTTTGTGCGACAATTTTCCCTTCGTCGCCCAAGAAGTTATTCTTAATAATGTACTCGTTCATTTTAACAGGTGTTACACGACACGGCCTATTAAGATATCGAATATGACATGAAAACAACACAAATATGAGAACGAGAAGGCCAATTGGAATAAAGGGAAGGCTGGAATTCTTTTGATAATTACTCTTCTGGCTTCGTCATGAGTAAGTTGGTGTAAAACATGACACGAAAATGTTAGGTCTATTTAATCCTTTTATTTCACGTTCATTCATATGTTGTAAATAGGAGTCCATCCTTGTAATTAAATAGAGTGGAAGACACTGATCAATAATAGTCAAGACTTTTTTTTTTTGGTGAACTAATAATCAAGACTTTTGAACCTAGAACTGAATTCTTCTCCTGCAACCTTCACTTTTCCAAGGCCTGGTGCAAATTAAATATATTTTATTTGACAAGTTTGATACAATACGATTAGTTAAGATAACAAATATTACACGAAAATGACACAAACGCAACCCATTTTCCAGGCCTATCTAATCGTGTATTAAAATGTGAACATCCAATTAAAACTGATTAGTAATAATGTAAGTGCAGAAGTGAAAAATCGGTTATACTATCAGACAAGGTTTTAATCTTTACGTGTGAAGTTCACACACTCATCAATTACACACATCTGTTATATTCCGTCACTTGAGACATGATGCTCCAGAATTTGGATTTTATTTGATATATGGATACATGGTTGGATTTCATTACAAATTACATCTCAAATTAAATCTTAATTTACATTATAACAGATTCTTCCATCAATTATTGCTGCTCCAAAGCTTGAGAAAGTTCGAGGAAATAGCAGAAAAATCAAAGGGCAATGAACAGGTAATTAAATTTGTAACAGTTTTCTTTTTTCTTTCAACTTAAAGGCAGAAAAGGAAACAAGGCCTCAACACTCAACAGCATGTAATAGGGTAGAATGATGAGAGGACATATTGAAGTCTTATCGTTTAATTAGAAAGATAGAAAGACTTGTTGAAGTCTTCAGAAGACTTCCAAGTCAAAATTTCCATCAGTATGAAGCCATGAAAATGAAATACTAATTACCGTTCTTTCTATTCTAAAGAAACCATTCTCTATGTATTTTGGCGAAAGAAGGCTGCAATCAACGCGGAGTTGCTTTGAATAATTAACCACAGAATTTGGAAAATCTTGTGTTTTGTTTTTGTCTAGACTTTTTGAGATTAAAGATTGAAACACACTAGTTGTAATTAAAGAATTATTAATCGCAAAATCTTGCATAAAATACAACCACTATGTGCCTATTGATGAAACACTTGGCCGCAAAAGAGAGGAATTTCTTTGTTAATGATTAACATCTAAATCATTTTCCCCTGGACTTCTCAAGTCAACCCACCTTGGCTACCTCTTTTTTTCTTTTTTTGTTCATCTATCTTAATTTAAAGTATAAGATTTCAGCAATAATCCCAAAGTTTAACCATGGACTTCCAACTTCCGAGCTAATTTTTATTAGAAATAGAGTGAAGGTTGTATCAGAAATTATGGACTCTATCTTTTAATAAAGTTTGTAATTTATGGTTAATTCCCAATATTCTAACTTTAAAAATTAAGTCTTAACTATAATCCTTTTAAAATCGAAAGGTATATTTCTTGGGAGGCAGGGAGAGTGTATATCAGCAAGTCTACAAGAAATATTTGAGCTTACTCTATCTTAGTAATTCGAAAGCATATGAAAAATTCAAGAAAATCCTGTGAAGCGGCATGCCAAGCAATATTTTACGTGTCCTGATTTTAGGTCTATTACGAAGGATCTATTCTTTTGGTTGGATCATACGTGTTAGGACACAAATGTGCAAAGTTGGAGAAAACACGTTTTGGAATACATACAAAATGAGCTTAATTATGGGCACTTCTCTTTCACAAGATGGTTTCGTAAGTGTAAATTCTACTTTTATATATATAAGCTCTATTTTCCAAACAAATGATAGGATAATTACACTAAATTCATCTAAATTACGGAAATGAGAGATTCAAATTTGAGTGCAGAGTGTAAAGCAAACTGTTCTAGTTCACTTAGCTAAATTCATGTCTGGCATGTATAAGACCTATTGATATCAAGAGTTTGGTTCCACCAAATAACTTTTTTATATATATACTTCACAAACGAGGTGGCTTGTACACTCAATTAAGATTGTCTCTATTACGTAAGAATGAAATGATGACTATCATACACTTAATTAAGACAATTTTATAAAGGAAAGCTCGGTATACCCATGAACTCTTGTGAATAAGTAATTTTTTTGTGGTTAGAAAATATGATGAACTATTATGATTTTGTTATAATTTGGATGTTCTTGTTCTACACTGCATGATATGAATGCTTGATGTTGGTTCATTTTTAATATTAAATAAAATAAATTTATTATTATTTTTTTTTTGTTAGTGGGAAAGTAAGTTTATTTGTCATTATTTGTGGTTAGTGGAAAATTAAGATGGAGTCTTTAGTTTTTCATCTTTTGTATCTCTTGTAATCATTTTTTTTTTGTTAAATTGTGTTTATTATCCTGTTCACTAAGGGTGATAATAAACAATAATTATTAGCATTTTCCCATTGTCTTTTTATTTATGATCCCACTACCAATTTCCTAATAAATACAATCTTTATTCCTTCATACTTTGTATCTTTTACTTATATTGGCTAAAGAAGGGTGTTCTAGTGGTGGAGCTTTGGACTCTTATCTTTTTGTGCACAAAAGTTTGAGTCAAACACAATTTAATTGGATTGTTATATCCTTAAGGGAACAAGTTAAGAGATATACTATTGCACTAGTTCGTGAACTTTTGTCAAACTGTAGTAGGCTTGAATCTTCTTAAGAAAAGCGATATACCCGCATCTCAGCCTAATTGTCTAAGTGCTTCTTAAAAGAATATTACAATTTTTTTTTGTAATTTTCCCAACACTTGACATATACTAGCATTAGTTTTCGAGGTCCTAAATTTTGTGTTTCCAGTTTTGCATGCAAACACTGCATGTCAGTTTCAACTCAAAGGACTAATAAGCCTTTTATTCCTCATTTTTCTTTGTGCATGTGAGAGGAAAGGTGGAGGAAGCTCAACATGTGTTGCTGAAATATGAAAATTAGCTAGAAGATGGTGATAATATTTTTTCCTACTTAGTATTGGATTCCAAGTATCAAGCAATTAGACTTGCTCAAAGTCTAAACTAAAACATTGAATGGACCATGCATTGAATGGACCATGGGACTAGCTGACTCCGTACATTTTGAACCTTTGCATCTATTTAGTCTTCATCATTTCATTTGCTTCAAAAAAAAAAAAAATCTAACATTTTGTGGTAGATATTTAATTACTTGGAAAATATCACTGATCGACCTGCATGCATTCCTGGAATTTCCAGGTAAAAGTCCAAAACCCATAGAAAATACAAGTCAAGCAATTGGCAAAGACTTAACATGTCCATGTCACCATTCTCTCATGACTTTATGCCAAAACCGCGTGGGCCCATTTTGTTTGTGGGGTCGAGTTCCCCACATAACTCCAATTTCTAAAGACTGATAATTGGAGACCTGGTCAAGTGGGTCCCACACCCCGAAGGCTTCTCCATCAACAACATACGAAATCATGGGGGGCACCTCCCATCCCTTATAAATATTCTGTATAAGTGTGTATGTCTTCAGTGCACTAAACATTCATTCTCTGAATTACAGTCTCTAATTTACACTAATTGCATCTCCAATGGCAGCCAACACCATAAATCCTGATCATGAAATGACTCCGGAATTCGAACTTCCGGGATTTCGGTTCCATCCAACAGAAGAAGAACTTCTTGAATTCTACCTTAGAAGCATGGTTTTTGGCAAGAGGTTGCGTTTTGACATAATTGGTTTCCTCAATATCTACCATCATGACCCTTGGGACTTACCTGGTACGTACAAACATTTTTGCTCATGCATATATACTGTCTGAATTTTATTGTTCAGGGCATGGTTGTGATGTGTAATTAATTAATGGGTGCTAATTATCATATACAGGGTTGTCAAAGATCGGAGAAAGGGAGTGGTATTTTTTTGTGCCAAGGGACAGGAAGCATGGCAGTGGAGGAAGGCCTAACAGAACCACTGAAACTGGGTTTTGGAAAGCCACCGGCTCTGACCGCAAGATCGTGAGCCTCTCGGATCCAAAGAGGATCATAGGGTTGAGAAAGACACTTGTTTTTTACAAAGGGAGAGCCCCAAGAGGAAGCAAGACTGATTGGGTCATGAACGAGTATCGTTTGCCTGATAACTGCCAGTATCTCAAGGTAATTACTTGTTAATGCCACTTAATTTTTTTAATCGAGTATCTAATACCTGTTAATTTTCTCGCTATCTTTTCCAAAGTTTGAACATGCTTTAGGGGGAGTTAGAAAAGTCTTCTAACTAAGTCTTGTAATTCCTTGTTCATTGGTGTTTATCAAGGAGTCTCCAAGCATAGAAGTGTCTTAATCTTTCTATCTCCATCCACTTAAATTTGAAAAAAAAAAAAAAATCCTTGAGTAGTTTTCATGCAAACTACAAAAAAGTTTATATATATTTATTTTCTCAATCATTGAGTGTTTTTACTCAGCGAATATTTTGTGAGTAACTGTTTTATGAAAAATTACACTTGTGGTAAGAGTGTGATGCAACAATGTGCACTTAAGAAATTTGACCGCTTTTAACCGAGTGAAACCTGCAACCTCATATAAACTGAGTCTCAATTACTAATCATTTACAGTGCTCAAAACTAAATAGATAGTTTCACCTTCACATTTAAGGAATATTGATTACGTAGTTTCATAGGTCAATTCTTGGATAGCAATCTAATGAAACTCTCTCTTTTTCTATTTATAAACTCAGGATATTGTACTATGCAAGATATATAGAAAGGCAACTTCCTTGAAAGTGCTAGAGCAAAGGGCAGCAATGGAGGAAAATCAGATAAAGGACTTTCATGCTTCCCCTAACTCATCATCTCCAACATCCATGGAGACATTCTCACTTGGCAGCCAAGCAATACATGAAGCTCTGACTCCACAAATTCCCACAAAGCATGTAGTATTCAAGCAAGAAGTGGAAGATGCAACTCTAGTGGTAGCGCAAGAGCAAAAGGGTGAGAATGCAATGGAGATTAAAGGGTCTCCTCATCCCATATACAATTTACCAGAACTCCAAGTGCCTAAATTTAGCATGGACTGGACCCAAGACACAGTTTGGACCCAAATGAGTAGCCCTTGGCTTCAAAACTTGACCCCTTTGGCGAACATTCTCAACTTCTAATTGCTTCCATGTGTTAGGATAAAATAAAGTTTGGGCTTTGTTAACCTAGACGAAAAGCCATTAGCCCTCATTTAGTCTTTAATTGGTCATCTAAACCTAAATGCGGCAATACATATAAAATTCGGATCCAAACATTCTTGTAGATAAATTTTGTTCACATTTTAGGACGTCTGGTCATCCCTCATTCTGTAAGTGATCAAGTGTATGCCGTTCTAGTTAAGGAACAGCTTCTCGAGTTTTTCTTTTTCCATTCTTGTTTTTTTTTCTTTTGAGGGAGGGAGATATGGTATGTATCTTTTTTTTTTATTTTATTGATCCAGTATGTTATTTAGTATCTACACACATAATGTAATGGACCCTAATGGTAGGTAGGAGAGGTTTCATGGACAAATGGGCCGGCACATAAGGCAATAAATAAATTTTATTTTATTCCACTTTAAGCTTTTCTGTTTTTCTTTTGGGAAATGAGCAGTAATGACACCCATACTATGTACTCTTACGAAAATTACACTTAAGTGATAATAGCTACAAAAATGACCCCTTTTGAATAGTTTTGGACGCAGAAAGAAGAGATTATCCATTACTTAATTTTTATTCTTATTTTTAGAGAGGTAAGTTAAATCTCTCTTTTATGTTTTTTTACTGACGACACAACATTGACATAACGAGAAAATAATGATGATATAATGACGAAATAATAAACATATTTTCATATTTTGTTGCAGGTTTCCAACTCTCTTTCTTGAGATGATTATTTTTAATAGAGTAATGTTAGGCAAACCAATTTTTTAAACCAAATTTGCAAACCAAATAATGTGTCACTAATAAGAAATAAGCACATTAGTTAACACTTAAGCAACGATGATATAATGACTTAACGAGAAAACAACGATGATATAATGACGACATAATAAACATATTTTCACATTTTGTTGCAGGTTTCTAGCTCTCTTTCTTAAGATGATTATTTTTAATAGGGTACAACTAGACAGAACAAATTTTTAAACCAAATTTGCAAACCAAATAATGTGTCACCAATAAGAAATAAACACATTAATCAACCCAACACTTAAGTAATAATCTAATCATCAACAACCACATAATTTAGTTTACAAAATTTGGTCTCCGTAGCATTACCTTTTTTAATATTTGTAACTACATTGATGACTAGTGTGCCCTAATATTATTTTTGCAACAGAGCAAATGATTACTTATTATTAACTTAGTAAATTCAATTGAGTTTAATTAGTGCTATCCAGAAAGCCCCCAAAATTATCATCAAAGAATATCACTGCTCTGCAATTTAAGTAGGAGAAGGTAAAAATTTACTCAATAAACTGTATCAATTTGATATCAGATGATGTATATCTACATGTATACTTTTCATGTGCAAAATTTAATATCTAATTCTTGTGGTAAAGGATGTTGAGGAATGAGACTCTGGTTTTGATCAACTGCCTAAATAGGCCTTGAAGTCGTTCTTCGTGATCTTGAATGCATGACTCCAGATTTTCAAGCTGGTTTTGGGGATGAAATTTGCTTGTCTTGAGTGTAGCATCCACTTCTGCAAATTCATTTACTTCTGTTTCTTCGTTACAAGCTACTTTTTTCAAGTGCATCATCTTGGAGACCAATGACCAGCTGCTTGGCTTTGGCTTTGGCCCGGAGATGAAGGACAGTACTGATTCAAGCACCATGATGGTGACTGTTTCGACATCTCTCAACTTAATAACAATGTCAATAGTCTCTTGGTCCTTGTTGAGGGAAGATAAGGTGGATCGGTTTTTAATGCCCTTTAGATTCTTCAAAGCCTTTTGAATTGCCCTATTCAAAATCTTCCTGGAGCTTAAGTATTTGTTAACCTCACTTGTGAGAGTTCCAGATTCACCTCCTCGTGTTCTTCGTATGATTGATTGAAGATCCAATATGCATTCCTTGGTTTGCAAGACGGCATCCTTGGCAATGGCACAAACATCCAACAGTCTGATAGAGCCATCTAATAGCTCATTAGTGTATTTCTCATTTTGCTCTTGGGCTAAGGCTTGTTGATTGAGGGGCAACTGAAGCAACCTATCAACACAATCTTGCAAATCTTGTAAACCATTTAGCTTGTGGCTGATGGATGATGAAGATGTAGAGGTGGCCTCAGAAGACCTCAATCTGCACAAAAGTTCACCAACTTGTTGAGCGATCGGGTGTGGCCTTGAGGGGAAGCTGTTAGAGCGAGTGTGGAAAGCCATTTCTTCTGTGTGATTTGAGAAATTGAGAGAAAATAGAAGAGAATACCTTGTAGTTAATGTAAAATTGTGATGGATGAGTTTCCTTGCCTGTGCATATGCTTAATATATAGTGTTGGTTGAAGAAGGGGACATGGAATCTCATCCACTACAATCACCGGCCAAAAGGGTAACATGATCTAGATTGGATCTATATGTTTCGCTAGGAAATGCCCATGAATTGTCTCTTCCTACTCCAGCATTCCAACTCATGAAGTGATTTATTTAGCATGTATAATCTTAGAGTATCAATATTATAATGTAATTAAGCATTCATTAATTAACATCTAACACATGGAAAGTTCTAGCTAGCCATCCTTCTTATATGCTTAATTTAAATAAAAAATAATTTATGATGATCAATGTATGTGATTAGTAGTTCATCTTATTTTGGAGGTCCCTGATATGATTGCTGCACACGGAACAGGCAAGATCTGCAATCTATATTAATTTTTTACGTTGCATTGTGTTTCTATAATGTAGGGAAATGGTTATTGCCAAATTAGTTAGGCGATGTCCATGTTATGTCTCCCCATCATTTGTCTATCAACTCATTTTAAATCACTAAGCATCTGAACCTTAGGATGACGCTCCACGGTATTTATATTCAAGTTGCACCTTTTCCTCACACAAGAAAAAGCAATACCTATTATTTTTTTTTTCTCCTGTTATATGCAATAGCGATAATGGGATGAGGGATTTGGTTTATTTAAGTCACATAGTGAATTAGGGGTGGGTTCGGTTTAAATCGGTTCGGTTTTTTGCCAAAACCGAAACCAAATCGAAATTTCGGTTCGGTTCATTTTTTTTTGGGTTTTTTTTGGTTCGGTTTTTTTTCGGTTCGGTTTTTTCCAGTTCAGTTTCGGTTTTTTGTTTTTTTTTTCTTTCAAAAAATGAAAAACATTGAAATTTTAAATTTTAACATATCCAACAATATCATAACATAAGCATTCTAACTAGAATCAAAGACAATGAAAATAAACATTTAAAGTTGAACTAAAATCATCAATCAAGTCTTCCAAAGTCCAAACTAACAACCTCACAACACAAAAATCGTACAAATGACTTAGAAAAGTTAAATTGTATGATGTTGTTCAAAGATCAAGGTTGTTTGCTTGTAATTGCATGTTGACAACTTGATTAGTAAAAGTAATGCGTGAGTGGATTTATTTAGTGTGTGTTGAAATTCTTTTCCATCACAAATTACCCAAGTAATCTACCCGAAATAAATGTTTAGGGATTATGTTACATGTTATATGAGAGTAGATTTGGAAAAGAAAGCTGGGGCAAAAGTAGATAGTGCTATGGAGATGGATGTAGGTACTTCAGGAGGAGGTTTAGTTCCGGAACTTTATATGGGGGAGAAATAATAGGTTAGGGTTTAGAGTTTTTATAGGCCTTTTTTTAATATTTTGAGCTTAAAGTTTGGCAACACATTGGGTTTAGCACATTTTAACTTACAAATTGGGTTTAGAAAATAATACCCAAAACAAATAATTAAATAAAAAAATTAATTTAATTAATTCGGTTCGGTTTCTAGATCACTAAAACCGAACCGAACCAAAAGAATTCGGTTCGGTTCGGTTTTTTCAATTCGGTTCGGTTTTTTCGTTCGGTTCTGTTTTTTCGGTTTCGGTTCGGTTTGGTTTTCGGTTTTTTTCGATTTTCGGTTTTTTGAACCCACCCCTATAGTGAACCAGTAATAATAATTAGGTATCGAAGTGTCATTCATGTGAATTGAATATGTGATCTTGCAAGAACTTTAAAAAAATTGTGCTATTTTCTATATTGCAAATTAGTTTTATGGTGGAATCTCAACTTCCTCAACCTCTCACTCATAAGTGAAGAAGAATATCCAGAATTTTAAAGTTAGATAATGAAGAAATTGGGGATCCTCCACTATAAAATCAATTGACAATATGAGGAATAGCCTAAGACCATATAAGCCCTTAGCCAAGTCAATTCCTCACCGATGTGGGACAAATGTCCACACACCATCAACTCTCAACACATCCCCTCATGTGTAGCCGATTTTCAAGCCTACATGTGGACAACAACTGGGTGACGCACGTGTGGCCCTTTCGGCTTTTGCAAGAGGGACAACCTACTATGATACCATGATTATGAAGAAAGTTAAAGTTCTACCATAAAACCAATTGACTATATGGATAGTAACCCAACTACTTATAAGCACATGCAAAGTCCCTCATTTCGTCAATGTGTGATTCACTCTCAACATGCTGGTGAACTTTCAAACTTAACATGTGGACAACACAACGGGGTAACGTGGAGCACGTATGGCCATTGGGTTTCACACGCGGGACAACCTACTCTGATACAATGAAGAAAGTTGAGGTTCCAACAAAAAACCAATTGACAATATGGAGAGTAGTCTAATTACTTATAAGCATATTTAAGGTCCATTCTCTCATCAATGTGAGATTTACTCTTAATAGATGAAATTAAATTTCACCATAAAACCAATTACCTTTATAAGAAATAGCCCAAGACAGTATATATAAGCCCATAGCTAAGTCAATCCTTTAGTGATATGGGATAAATTGTCCACACATCATCAACTCTCAACAGAAAACGAGCATCAGTTTGGTTTTTTCATCTCCTCCCTAAATTTTAGCTAAGTAGCTTATTTAAAGAGCCCATTAAAAATGTTCTAAGGTAGCCATAACTATTATTGTTACTTAAACGTGTTTGTTGTGACTATTTAGTGTATAAATCTTTCAATTTTGTATTTGAGGAGCTGTAGGGATCATTTTTCTCTAGACAACATAAATCGGATTCCGAGTCTTTGCAGTTAGATCACTATATCTCCACATTATATTATTATAATGACTTAGGACATGATACATAGGCTACAATTTAATTTGTTCAACTTCAAGTACAATTAAGTTTTTCAAACTGATTGGCAAATGGACGGTATTTTAATGGTAAATGGACGTACATTCTTGCCATTATAATTGTGGAGACGTAACGAAATGCAAATAAATATACAAAGCCTATAAGTATATATTTGGGATCCCAACTTGGTGATCAAATCACTTGTGGCGCGTCCAGATCGTTTATTTTAATGACTAATGTGACCTTACATTCAATCTTCAAATTGTGCTAGTTAAGTTGTTTAATACTGTTCACGTAAAAAAATTTAAAACCTAATTCTAGCGATGTAGGATGTTGTTGAGGAGGGAAACTTTTGTTTTGTTTTTTTGTTTTTTTTTTATCAATAAAAATTTGGTGAACGAATATGATAATTCTTTTTGGACAACAAGAATCTTGACAGCTGTGAAATATGATATTTACTCTGCTTGCTGCTCAAAATCACATGCCGTGTCCAGCTCTCTTTCTTAGATGTTTTTTCTTTTAATTTTTTATTTTTGTTACCGCTTGATGATACTGTGGTCAAATTTCCACTCATGGATAAACAGAGAAAATTACTAATCATTGTTAAATTCTATTGGATTTGATTAGTGCAATTCTGAAAATCCCATAAAATTATCATCAATGATTGTTGTTCTGCAATAGTTTCTTAAATAGCGAGAAGGTAGATATTTAATCAATAGACCGTCAATTTCATATCAAATGATGTAATGTATATAAGTATACATTTCATGTACAGAATTTAGGATCTAAATCTAGTGGTTCAGGATGTTGAGGAGGGAGACTCTTGTTTTGATCAACTGTCTAAATAGGCACTCAAGCCCTTCTTCCTGATCTTGAATGCACGACTCTAGCTTCTCAAGCTGGTTTTGCGCGTTATCGGCACTTTTGTGTAGTGCAGCATCCACCTGTGAAAATTCATTCACTTCTGTTTCTGTCTCACAAGCCGCTCTTTTTGACTGCATCATCTTTGAGACCAATGACCGTGATTTTGGCCCTGAGATGAATGACATTAGCGATTCAAATACTTCGCGAGTGACTGCTTCAACGTCTCTCAACTTGCTAAAGATGGAAATTGTCTCCTCGTCCTTGTTGGGGGAACAGAATGCTGATCTATTTTTCATCCCCTTCAGATTTACCATAGCCTTGTGGATTGCTTTCTTCACCAGCTTCCTGGAGGTTAAGTATTTTGTGACCTCACTTGTGAGTGCAGATTCACCTCCCCGCCTTCTGATGATGGATTGAAGATCTTGCACGCATTCCTTGCTTTGCGACAGGGTATCCTTGACAGTGGCACAAACATCCAAGAGTCTGATAGAGCCATCTAATAACTCATTAGTCTATCTCTCATTCTGCTCTTGGGCTAATGATTGTTGGGTGAGGGGCAACTGAAGCAACTTCTCAACACAATCATGCAAGTCTTTGAGGTTACTTAGCTTGTGGCTGATTGATGAAGAAGATGTGGAGGTGGATTCAGAAGACCTCAATCTGCACAAAAGTTCATAAACTTCTTCAACGATCGGGTGTGGCCTTGACGGGAAGCTGTTAGATCGAGTGTGGAATGCCATTTCGTCTTTGTGATTTGAGAAAGGATAGAAGAGAAGACCTTGTAGTTGATTTACAATTGTGATTGATGAGTTCCTTTCCATATGCATATGCGTAATATATGGTATTGGTTGAGGATGGAGACATGGAATCCCATCCACTTCAATCAACAGCCAGGTAACATGATTTCGATTGGATCTATATGTTTCCCTAGGAACTGTCCATGCAATGTCCCCTCCCACTGCAGCATCCCAACTCATGAAGTGATTTATATGGCATGTATAATCATAGAGTATCAATATTGTAGTGTAAGCATTCAGTCATTGACTTTTAAAATCATGCATGGAAAGGCAAAAACCATCCACACCCACCCTTCTTTATATGCTTAATCCCGTACCTAATACAAATTAATCATCTATGTGATTAGTCAGTTCACCTTACTTTGCAGGTCCCTCGCATCATTGTTGCGTCCGAGCAGACAACATAATTTGTGACCTTGCATTTTGTTTCCATAATGTAGCAAAATGGTAAGCGTCGGAATAGGCGACTTCAATGCAATTTCTCCCCATCAGCGATTTCTCAACCCATATAAAATCACCAAGTAATCCGCATTAGTGTATATTTAGGCATATTTAGGTCGACACCTTAATTTTCTCACACAAGAAAGTCAATACCTACTATTTAGCGTGTTTCCCATTTGTGTCTATATACCCTTTTTCTCTTCTATTTCATGTGATATATCAATAATGAGATGGAATGACATGTTTGCAATCTTTGAGCTCGCTTCCATTGTAGAACTAGGTTTCTCCAAACAAGGCAAAGATGAAGCCAACCGTGAACGTTTACTAAGTTTACAAGGACTAGTAAAATATACTCGGAAATCATATTTAGACTCCATGGTTTAAAAGACACAATAAGAAAACCACTAGCGAACTACTTAAAACTAAGAAAATACTACTAAAAAACTAGAAGTGCACTACAGAGGTAATAACACAAGACTTTCAAAATGATACCATAAAATGTGTCATTTAAAGGTTTTCGCAAATATATTGCATCTGGTCATTTTCAAGTCTGTTTGTCTAATTTTTATATAGCAGATCGCTAAACCCTTAAACTTTGAATTCCATGGAACTTTATTTTCCCTCGTCCAATCACAGGGTTAAGTTTTTTCACCATCATAGTGGACGTGCTACAAGACTTGGAGGAGATAAAAATTGAAATTTTAAAACATCCTTATTCTTGAGTTATTAGCAATTATTCAAATTCATAACATAAAAATTGGCAGAACTATTCAATGTAAATAACTTGAAATCCCATATTCTAGTTTACTCATAGAAAAGCAGAGAAAACTACTCATTTATTTTTAAAACAGAAAATTCATTTGGGTAAATAGTTCATTCCTGAATGTCTCATAAAATGCTCATCAAAGATTACGGTCCTGAAATAAATTCTTAAAATAGGGAGAAAGCAAATGTTTATTCAACGGACTCTATGAAATTAATAGCAAAGGATGTATTATGTTTCATGTAGAAAATATAAGACCTAATGCTAGCGGTTTAGGATGTTGAGGAGTGAAAGTCTTGTTTTGATCAATTGACTGAATAGGCTCTCAAGTCCTTCTTGTTGGTCCTGAATGCATGACTCCAGATTTTCAAGCTGGTATTGGGAATGAGATTTACTTGTCCTGAATGCAGCAACCACTTCTGCAAATTCATTTACTTGTGTTTCTTCGTCACAAGCTACTTTTTTAGATTGCATCCTCTTATAGACCGATAACCAGTTGCTTGGCTTTGACTTTGGCCCGGAGATAGATAGTATTGATTCAAGCATTGTGGCAGTGAGGGAAGAGTAGGTGGACGGGTTTTTGATTCCCTTTGGATTCTTCAGTCTTTTGTAATGCCTTTTTCACCATCTTCCTGGAGCTTAAGTATTTGTTCACTTCACTTGTGAGAGCTCCAGATTCACCTCCTTGCATTCTTCGTATCATTAATTAAGGACCCAGTGCACATTCCTTAGTTTGCAAGACGACATCCTTGGTAGTGTTGCACATCCAACAGCCTGAGAGAGCCATCTAAATAGCTCATTAATCCATTTTTTGTTCTGCTCTTGTGCCAGGGCTTCTTGTGTGAGCAGCAACTGAAGCAACTTCTCGCCAGAGTCATGCAGATCATGGAGGCCACTAAGCTTTACGTTTATTGATGGTGATGGTGATGTGGAGGTGGGCCTCGGAAGACCTCAATCTACACAAATGCTCGTCAATTTCTTGAACAATTGGCCAGGTGTGGCCTAGAGTGGAAGCCGTTAGAATGAGTGTAGAAGCCATTTCCTCTCTGTGTTTTGTGAGAAGATAGAATAGAAAACCTTGAAAGTTTTGCTTGATGTATACTTCAAACTTGATGTGTTCCTTTCCATCTGCATCTGCTTAATATGTAGTGTTGGTTGAGGGAAGTGGACATGGAATTTCATGCACTTCATCGCCACCAGTAAGAGAACACTATTTCGATTTGGATCTATATATACGTCCCCTAGGCCATTTTTTTGCAATGTCTCTTCTCCCACCAGCGTACGAACTCCATTTTGCATATAAAATCTCATAGTATGCTTTCTCAGAGTTTTGAAATAATCGCGATTGCACATTTTCTTGGCATGGGAGTTATGCAAATTGAGACAAGCATCTTCATTCACTAGAAGAAGTAGGCTTCATCCCTGCTCAAGAAATTTGGCCTACAACATTGCAAATCAGTAAGCATACCACTTGTTCCTAGTGAAAAGTTGAAAAAGGAAGATGGAAGTGGTGTTGCAGATGAAGCTGAGTACAGAAAAATTGTTGGCAGTCTACTGTATCATACTGCAGCAAGACCAAACATTATGTATGCAGCAAGTTTGTTGGCTAGATTTATACATTGTCCCTCTAACAAGCATTCGGAACTGCCAAGAGAGTTTTACGGTATATCCAAGGCACCTTGGACTTTGGTCTGGAGTATGTGAAAGAAAAAAGGCCTTGTTAGTTGGGTTTTGTGACAATAATTGGAGTGGGTCTGAAGATGACATGAAAAGCACTTCAGGTTATGCTTTCACATTTGGAAGTAGAGTGTTTTCTTGGGCTTCTGTCAATCAACATTGTGTAGCTCTATCAATTGTAGAGGCAGAGTACATCAGTGCATCATAAGCAACTTTATAGGCCACTTGGCTTACGTTTGTTCCAGAGGATTTTGGTGACTTTCAAAATGTGGAAACTCCATTGAATTGAGACAACACATCAGCAATTGCCATCACCAAAAATCCTATATTTCACCAAAAACTAAGCACATTAACATGAGGTATCATTAATTCATCAAGGAATCATTGTAGAAGGGTGTAATTGATCTGGTTTACTGTCCAACAAATGAGCAGCTAGCAGACATCTTTACAAAACCCTTGCCCAAAGACCAATTCTGTTGTCTGAGGAAAGTTCTTGGGGGGTGAAATTAGTGCACAATTTAAAAGGGAGCATTGAAATATAAATTGAGAGGAACCGTTCCCTATATCATTTGAGATTTTTGTACTTTAATTTTTTGAAGTACAAGTGTCCTTGTTGTATTGGAGAGTGAGTTAGAATGACTTATAAGCCTTGGAGGAGCCTTGTTTCTCTAGCTCCTAGGCTATGAGAACAGAATATTGTTTTGAATTGTAATGGTTATTTTTTGTACTGGCATGCGGTCATATGCTTTGCGTGAAAATGGAATGAAGGACTACTCAATGTCATATTCTCTGAGCTAGATTTGCTCACTCTTCAGCTCCCTCGTCCATCCAAATTCTCTGTTTTTCTTCAGTTGTTGTTCATTGTTTCAATACCTCCTAGCCATCCTTCTTTTATTGCCAAGGAAACTTATTGGAAACAAAGATCAAAAGTCTTGTGGATAAAATCGGGGGACTGCAACACCCATTTTTTCCACCAAAGGGTGAATATTCGGCAACATAAGAAGACAATTGTCGGGCTGTTGGATCAGAATTGGACATGGCAGAATAGTGACGGTGGTATTGAGAAAGTGATCATTGACTACTTCAAATCTATGTCTAGCTCCCAATCCAACCCTGTTTTCGGGAACTCAGAAGTAATTGATGCTATTGAGGGTAAGGTCACTGAGGAAATGAATCGTTCGCTCATTCTTTCATTCACAGCTGAGGAAGTTAAGAATGCTCTATTCCAAATGCATCCTAGTAAATCTCTTGGGCCCGATGGTATGCCTCCTCTCTTTTTAAAAAAATATTGGCCTATTGTTGGGACTGATATGTCTAATGCAGTAATATCGATCCTCTCATCTGGACAAATGTTGAGGAAAATCAACTTTACGAATGTGGCTCTAATTCTGAAGTCCACCCTCGGGATGACACTATGCCCTATAAGTCTCTGTAATGTGGTGTATAAAATTATCTCAAAAGTACTTGCTAACAGGTTGAAGGTCTTGCTGCCCAAAATTATTTCACCTTTCCAAAGTGCCTTTGTACCAGGTAGAGCCATTTCAGATAATACAATAATGGCTTCGAAAATTGCAAACTTCCTATATAAAAGGCCAATGGGGAAGAATGGTTTCTTCGCTCTGAAACTAGATATGTGTAAAGCCTACGAAAAAATCGAGTGGAGCTAGCTACTTGGAATGTGTTATGCTGAAGCTGGGATTTAATACAAAGTGGGTGAATTTGATCATGATGTGCATCTTCTCAGTGTCATACTCGTTTATTGTCAACGGTGTTGAACTATAAGTATTTGAGCTGAAATGTTTTAGAATAAGTTTTGTTTAAATTGGTGAATCCACTTGTGCAGAATGAGGCAAAGTGTAAATGTCTAGTTTTGTAAAAAGGCCATGAGTGCCATGTGTTGGTAGATCCATGAAATTAGAGAGATGTGTGTCTAGGATGAAATGTAGTAGTTTATGTGGTCCCAAGTTAAGGACCTTCAGTTAATGTAAAGCACGTGAGTGCTCATTTCTGAAATGAGAAGCAATATTCCTCTGTAAAGTTTCTGCAGAGAAAAGAACAAGAAACCGTTCGCTTTCTCCAACCTTTGTTCATCGTGTGTTTTCTGTACAGCTCCATCTTCATCAAAACTCTCATTGAAATCAAGTTACACTAACATGGCCTCAGAGCCAGATTGGGTCTAACAATCTGGGCGTAAATCTGTGAAGCTATTTTTGAGCTCAATCGAAGCTCTCTTGAAGCTCCGTGAACGTTGTCGATTCAGATCAAAACATGTCTGGATCTGGAGGCTCGGAAGTGAGGACTCCAGTTTTCTCCGGTGAGAACTACGAGTTCTGGAGAATTAAAATGGCAACGATATTCAAATCCCTTGGGTTATGGAACCTGGTAGAGAAGGGGATTGAAACCTCCAATCCGAAGAAGAAGGAAGCTGGAGAAGCATCGAAGGATGATGAAGAAATGGTAGCTGTTCTGATGAAAGACGCAAAGGCTTTGGGAATCATTCAGAATGCAGTCTCGGATCAGATCTTCCCACGAATCGCCAATGCCGAGTCAGCTAAGATGGCATGGGATTTGTTGTACGGGGAGTATCACGGTGGTGATCAGGTACGATCTGTGAAATTGCAGAATCTTAGGAGAGAGTTTGAATATGCTAGGATGAGAGATGATGAGTCTTTATCTAGCTATCTTACACGGCTGAATGAACTAATTAATCAAATGAGAACATTTGGTGAATCTCTGTCGAATGAGAGACTGGTGCAAAAGGTTTTGATTAGTCTTAGTAAACCTTATGATTCTATCTGTTTGGTTATAGAAAACACAAAGTGTCTAGAGACTGTAGAGTTGCAGGAAGTAGTTGCAATCTTAAAAAGTCAAGAACAACGGTTTGATCTGCATACTGTTGATACTACTGGGAAAGCATTCTCATCTTTCTCAGTGAGTTCAAAAGAGCAGGATAGGGGTGAAGGTCAATCTGGTTCATCTCGGTTCCAGAAAAATTGGAATAACAAGGGCAAGAAATGGGGTTCAAAACCTAAGTTTCAGCAGAAATTTCCTGCTAATCCTGCACATAATGCACAGTCAATGGGGCAGATAGGTACAAAACCACAGTGCAGGGTATGTTCTAAGTTTCACTTTGGAGAGTGTAGGTATAAAGGGAAACCTAAATGCTATAACTGTGAAAAGTTTGGTCACTGGGCTAGAGAGTGCACAGTAGGTAAATTAGTGCAAAAGGCAAATAGTGCTAATCAGGTAGAGGTGACAGGGAACCTGTTTTATGCAAATAGCACAATCACTGAATCAAAAGTGAATGGAGAATGGTATGTAGACAGTGGTTGTAGCAACCATATGACAGGGGATTCTAAGTTGTTGATAGACATGAAGACAAATGTGGTTGGCAAGGTTCAAATGCCCACAGGGGAACTCATGAATGTGGCAGGTTTTGGTACACTTGTGATAGACACTAGCAAAGGCAGAAAATATGTCAAAGAAGTAATGTACCTACCTGGATTGAAGGAAAATCTGTTAAGTGTGGGGCAGATGGATGAACACGGTTACTACCTGTTATTTGGGGGAAAGATGTGTAGTATCTTTGATGGACCTTCATTGGATTGTCTTGTACTCAAAGTTGAAATGAAAAAGAACAGATGTTATCCTTTAACACTGATACAAAATGATCAGGTTGTACTGAGAGCAGGTATTTCTAAGTCTACTTGGATATGGCACAAGAGACTAGGCCATCTGCATTTTAGAGGTCTTCAACAGCTTAAGAACAAAGAAATGGTGCATGGTCTCCCAGTTTTAGAAGAAATGGATGAAGTTTGTGAAGGTTGTCAGTTTGGGAAACAGCATAGAGAGTGGTTTCCAAAGAATCAAGCGTGGAGAGCAAGTAAACCTCTAGAACTGGTGCATGTAGATCTGTGTGGTCCTATGCAGAATGATTCTCTTGCGGGCAACAAATATTTCATGCTTCTTGTAGATGACTGTACAAGAATGATGTGGGTTTATTTTCTGAAATACAAGTCAGATGCATTGATCTGTTTTAGAAAATTCAAGTCCATGGTGGAATTACAAAGTGGTTTTAAGATAAAATGTTTGAGGAGTGACAGAGGGGGTGAATTCACATCTTGTGAATTCAACAAACTGTGTGAAGATGCAGGGATTCAAAGACAGTTATCTATGGCCTATACTCCACAACAGAATGGAGTGGTAGAGAGGAAGAACCGAGCTGTGGTTGAGATGGCAAAAGCTATGCTTCATGACAAAGGACTACCATACTACTTATGGGCAGAATCTGTACTCACAGCTGTCTATATATTGAACAGGTGTCCTACAAGAGCTCTTGGAGAAGTAACTCCATTTGAAGCATTCAGTGGTCGAAAACCTGGAATTGCACATTTTAGAATCTTTGGTTGTCTGTGTTATGTACACACACCAAATGAGTTGAGACAGAAACTAGATGCAAAGAGTGTCAAGGGCATATTTGTAGGTTATGCAACCTGTGAAAAGGGGTACAGAGTGTATGATCCTCTTAGTAAAAAGCTTATACTCTCAAGGGATGTTGTGTTTAATGAAAATGCAGCCTGGGAATGGAAGACAGCTCCTGAGAACTACGTAACTGTGTTTAATCCTAGTGAGTTATCTGTGCTGCCTAAATGTATCTCATCAGAGACAACTCCAGAGGAAAATGATTATGTTTTGTCACCAAATCTGGCATTTTCTCATGAATCTGTAAGTGATGTGGACAGCAGCATGAAAATGACTCAAGCCTTTGATCACACTCCATTGAAATGGAGGAATCTAGATGATGTCTTGGCACAATGCAATCTTTGTATTATGGAACCTGAAAAATTTGAAGAGGCAGCCAAAGATGAAGCATGGATGAAGGCTATGAAAGATGAACTGTCAATGATTGAGAAGAATGCAACATGGGATCTGGTGAACAGACTAAGTGATAAACCCATAATTGGGGTTAAGTGGGTGTTCAAGACCAAGCTTAATCTCGATGGGACAGTGCAAAAGCATAAGGCAAGATTGGTAGCCAAAGGATATGCTCAGAAACCAGGTGTGGATTACAATGAAACGTTTGCACCTGTAGCTAGACTGGATACAATTCGGACTCTAATTGCTTTGGCAGCTCAGAAAAGTTGGAAATTATACCAACTAGATGTGAAATCTGCTTTTCTGAATGGAGTACTCGAAGAAGAAGTTTATGTAGAACAACCAGATGGTTTTGTGATCAAGGGGAGTGAAGACAAGGTGTACAAGCTTTATAAAGCTTTGTATGGTCTAAAACAGGCACCAAGAGCCTGGTATAGTGAAATTGATACCTATTTTGCTCACTGTGGGTTTGTGAAAAGTCAGAGTGAAGCTACTCTTTACATCAAAGTAAGGGGAGAAGAAATTCTGATTGTTTCAATCTATGTGGATGATATAGTGTATACTGGGAATAGCACTGAGATGTTGAAGGAGTTCAAGGAAGACATGATGACAAAATATGAGATGACAGATTTGGGGCTCCTTCACCATTTCCTTGGTATGGGAGTGATTCAAACTCACACAAGCATATTTATCCATCAAATGAAGTATGCTGGTTCTTTGTTAGATAAGTTTGGTTTGAATGAGTGTAAATCTGTGTTTACACCACTGGTTTCATCAGAGAAGCTATGCAAAGATGATGGCAGTGGTTCAGCAAGTGAGGAACAGTATCGAAGAATTGTTGGAAGTTTGTTGTATCTCACAGCAACTCGACCAGATATAATGTATGCTGCAAGCCTTCTAGCTCGATTCATGCACTGTCCTAAAAATAAACATCTTGGAACAGCCAAAAGAGTGCTTAGGTACATCAAGGGAACTTTAGATTATGGTTTAGAGTATGTAAAGGGAAAGAATGCAATGCTAATCGGATTCTGTGATAGTGATTGGGGATGATCTGTTGATGATAGCAAGAGTACTTCTGGTTATGCATTTTCCTTTGGCAGTGGAGTGTTCTCATGGGCCTCAGTGAAGCAGAATTGTGTAGCACTCTCTACAGCAGAAGCAGAGTACATCAGTGCCTCTGAAGCAACTGCTCAAGCCATTTGGCTTAGATTTGTTCTTGAAGATTTTGGTGAGATGCAAACTGAAGCAACTCCAGTACACTGTGATAATACAGCAGCAATTGCAATTACTAAAAATCCTGTTTTCCATCAGAAAACCAAGCACATTGACAGAAGGTATCATTTTATCAAGAATGCACTCCAGGAAGGGATAATCGATTTGGTGTACTGTCCAACAAATGAGCAGGTGGCAGACATATTTACTAAGGCTTTGTCTAAGGATCGATTCAACTATCTTCGAGATATGCTTGGTGTGAAATCAGCTCAAAACTTAAAGGGGAGTGTTGAACTATAAGTATTTGAGCTGAAATGTTTTAGAATAAGTTTTGTTTAAATTGGTGAATCCACTTGTGCAGAATGAGGCAAAGTGTAAATGTCTAGTTTTGTAAAAAGGCCATGAGTGCCATGTGTTGGTAGATCCATGAAATTAGAGAGATGTGTGTCTAGGATGAAATGTAGTAGTTTATGTGGTCCCAAGTTAAGGACCTTCAGTTAATGTAAAGCACGTGAGTGCTCATTTCTGAAATGAGAAGCAATATTCCTCTGTAAAGTTTCTGCAGAGAAAAGAACAAGAAACCGTTCGCTTTCTCCAACCTTTGTTCATCGTGTGTTTTCTGTACAGCTCCATCTTCATCAAAACTCTCATTGAAATCAAGTTACACTAACAAACGGTTCTCAAGGGGTTACGTGCTACCATCCCGTGGTCTGAGACAAGGTGACCCTATTTCACCCTACATCTTCTTATTGTGTGCCGAGGGTCTCTCTGCTATGATTGCGAAGTATGAATGCTCGGGTGCTATCCAAGGAATTTCGAACTGCCAGAATGCCCCGTCAATCCATCACCTTCTCTTTGCCGATGATTGCTTTGTGTTCGAGCGAGCTCGTCGGGAAGATTTCCTGCTGGTGAAATCGATTCTTAACTCTTATGAAGACGCATAGGGTCAACAAGTGAATTTATTGAAAAGTGCAGTGAGCTTTAGTATAAACATTAGAAGGGGAAATCAGATATCGCTGGCTGACCTGCTTGGGGTGGAATGGGTGTACAGACATGAGAAGTACCTTGGGCTTCCTACCTTTGTGGGTCAAAACCAAGGGGATTGCTTTAATCATATAAAGGAGCGTCTCTGGAAAAAAAAAAACTCCACATGTGGAAAGGGAAATGTCTGAATGCAGCTGGGAAAGAGTTATTGGTGAAGGTGGTTGCCCAAGCAATCCCATTATACTAGATGTACTGTCATCTATTGCCAAAATACTTATGCGACAACCTGCATCAAATTGTGGTTTCCTTTTGGTGGAATGATACAAGTAACTTTGAACAGATTCATTGGTTGGCTTGGGACACACTTTGCGGACCAAAATCGAAGGGTGGCCTTGGGTTTCGTAACCTCTACGCCTCTAATCTTGGGCTGTTAGCAAATTAAGGGTGGAAATTACTTGTGGAACCTCAATCTGTGGTGGCTAGGCTACTGAAAACTTGATATTTCCCGCATTCCTCCAAATTAATGACTCACGATCGAAGTGATCATGCCTTTTTGTCAAATTCTATCAAGAATATGACCATACTCATGATATCACTCCAAGTTTTAGTGATGTCTGTTAAACACGAATTTTTATGCAATATGCCTTGAGTCAAAACATAGTATTTAATATAACTGTAGTATGTCTGACACATCAAAAGAGTCAAAACCAGATGAATGCGACACTATGCATTCACAAGAAGGTATACAAGAAGGTGTCTGCATTTAGAATGCAAGCGATGTATCGCTCTCCCATATCTGTTGTTCGCGACTTCATCACGGTTGATTTCCGATGGTATGTGGACCTCCTATCTTTGGTTCTTTCGAAGGAGGAAGTAGACCTTGTGCCGTTTATTCCTCTGAGCAAGCGCCCAATGGAAGATAGAATCATCTGGCACTGTGGCAATAAAGGGAAATTCACTATCAAAAGTGCTTTTCATGTTGCTAAGAACTGGATTCTTACGCCCTCTCTGGCTGCTTCCTTCTCGACACTAAGTTGTCCCTTCGATGGTCTTTGGGAAAAACTTTGGAAGGCCGACATTCCACCTAAAGTTAAAATGATAGCCTGGAGACTTCTATCTAATATTGTTCCAACGGCAGCCAATCTTATTCGCAAACATATTCCGATTGACCCTCATTGTACTTTATATGGGTCAAAGGGTGAGACTACGCGTCATCTTCTGCTAGAGTGTCTATTTGCCTGAGCGGTTTGGATTTCCTCTCCTATGGGTGCTTTCCAATCTCCTTTGGTCGATGAATCTGCAGTGGATTGGGTGCTCCGAATGGCACAAACTTTGAATCAGGCCGATGGGTTCTGATGATGATTTGGGCTATTGGGTCAGCTAGGAACTCGAAGTTCTGGGTGGAGATTTTGAATCCTATGCCTAATATCGTTGCTTGCCGCGCTTTTAACTGGTGATAGGAATTTTGCTGATGTTTTTTCACCCATCCAAGTGGAGGCGTTGGCCATCCGTGCTGGGCTTGAGCTGGTGGTTGAAAGGGGAATTCATAATGTTGTCTTTAAGAGCGATTCTCTCCGGATCATTTCGGCCTTGAATGTGTCTTCTGTGAATTTGTCTCATGTTGGGCCAATCATCGAGGATGCAAAGTCACTACTTCTTTTGATCGCTGGAGCTACTGCTTCCTTTGATCGCCGGAGCTACTGCTTCCCATATCCACAGCCAAGCCAACTATGTTGCTCATAGGTTAGCTCGCTTTGCCATCCATTCGGATGGTGAGTATACTTGGTTTGTTCACCCTCCAATCATTATGTATGATCTTTTGGAGGAGGATTGTCTCCATTGTAATTGTTAGCCTGTTGGCTTCTGAATGGAATACAAAATGCTGTCTTAAAAAAGAAAAAAGAAAAAAAGAAAAACCTCATCACAATTATGGTGATCAACGATTCATTAAGCAGGGAGCAGGCAAGCTATGCAATATGCATGAACTTAAAAATAATAAAGTGGCAGACTAGATGAACTGGATTGCTCCCCAAACAGAGAGAACACGAGCACAATTTCCATTAATTATAAATAGAAGTGTTGCCATGTGATTTTAGTTATTTAGTACGTCCTGTTGATTTACTAGTTTTTATTGGAGTATAAATGTATTTGCTGTGGTAGTTTCATTATAACAAAGTGTAGGATCTAATGTAAACCTTTGGATCATATTCCAATTGGTATTTAGATTAGATTAGATTAGAATGAGTCATAGCTCATGACATGTGCAAGCATCTTACATGATGACTTAGAAATGAATGGTTGTGATGGATTTGTAATGGTGTGAGAGAGTAAAGTTGTTTCTTACTCCTCCAACGTTATATCATGCCTGTTGAGTTCTTTGCTTAGTGAACAAGTTGAATATACTGAAATCTTGAAGAAAGCTCTGCTCTCTGTGTGTGTGTGCATTTTACTGTTCCATTGAATCTACCAGAAAATCAAACGCTAATATGGCCTCAGAGCCAGGTTGGATCTCAATCTGGGCGTGAATCTGTGACAAGGGTTGCAGCTAAGGAACTCGACAGAGAATCGAGTTTGCTGTGATTGAAGAACAATCTGAAAATCACTGGGTAACTCGATAACAAGTCTAATATGGCTGGATCGAGTGGTGCTGATCTTCGAGCACCGATTTTCAATGGGGAAAACTTTGATTTCTGGCAGATAAAGATGAAGACTATTTTCAGATCTCACGATCTATGGGATATGGTTGAAACGGGGTATAATCCTCCGGTGAAGAAAGAAGACGAAGAACTCACTGCCGCTGAGCTAAAGCAGCTGAAGGAGAACATGATCAAGGATGCTAAGGCTCTCGGGATTATTCAAGGTTCTGTGTCCGATGAAATTTTCCCACGAATCGCTATTCTTGAAACAGCAAAAGAAGCCTGGGATATACTGAAGCAAGAGTTTATTGGAGATAAACAGGTGAGATCTGTGAAACTTCAAAGCTTAAGACGTGATTTTGAATATACTCGAATGGGTGAACATGAGTTATTTTCTGTGTATCTTGTGCGTTTGTTTGATCTCATTACGCAAATGAAAAGTTATGGTGAGAGTATTGGAAATCAAAGAATAGTGCAGAAATTATTGATTAGTCTTCCTAGATCCTATGATAGTATTGTAGCTGTGATTGAGAATACACGGGATTTGGAGACAGTTGATGTGCAGGATGTAGTTGCCACTCTAAAAGGGTTTGAGCAAAGAATTGAGAGACACTCTGAAAATAGTACGGAAAAAGCCTTTGCTAGTTTAAGTATAGCTCCCAGGAAGAACAATTACAATGGCAATCAAAGTTTTAAACCCACAAAGAACTGGCAGACAAAGAGTAAGAAATGGGATAACAAATCTGTGCATCATCAAGGAAAATTTACTGGATCTTCTGATAATGTCAAGAATGCTTGTAAGTACTGTGATAAACTTCATTTTGGAGAGTGTTGGTTCAAGGGAAAACCAAGGTGCCATAACTGTGATAAGCCAGGGCATTTTGTTAAGGATTGCAGGTCAAAGAAGGTTACTCAACAGGCCAATTATGTCAAACAAGTGGAGAACAATCCAACCATGTTCTATGTGTGTATGGCTGCTGCAGTAAAGAAGGGAGAAGATGTTTGGTATGTTGATAGTGGCTGCAGTAATCACATGACAGGAAGAGAAGATTTACTGGAGAACATTGATAGAAGTGTTACTGCCAAAGTTGAGATGGGCACAGGGGAGTTGGTTAATGTAGTTGGAAAATGAGAGTTAATGGTTGCAACTAAGCAAGGCAAACGGTACATCAAGGAGATCATGTTAGTACTTGGTTTAAAGGAGAATCTATTGAGCGTGGGACAAATGATGGAGCATGGATATTATCTTGTGTTTGGGGGAATTGAAGTCAGAATTTATGAAGACTTTACATGCTCTAATCTAGTTGTTAAAATTCCTATGAAGGGCAATCGAAGCTTTCCTTTGAAGTTGCAACCAGGAATACAAATGGCTATGAGGGCAGATGTTAAACAAGCAGCTGAGATATGGCATAGAAGACTCGGGCATCTAAATATGAAAGCTCTCATGCAACTTCAAGAGCAGGACATGGTGACTGGTTTACCTGAGCTCAGAATGAATTCCACAGTATGTGAGGGATGTGCTATTGGAAAGCATTCTAGAGATGCTTTTCCTAAAGAAACAAATTGGAAAGCTGCACTACCATTGGAGTTAATACATACTGATATATGTGGACCAATGCAAACACTTACCAAAGCTGGAAACAAGTATTTCATCACTTTCACAGACGATTGTACCAGAATGGGATGGGTCTATTTTCTGAGAAACAAGTCTGAAGCATTTGGCATATTTAAAAGGTTCAAGGCAACTGTTGAATTACAAAGTGGATTCAAAGTGAAGAAATTAAGGAGTGACAGGGGAGGGGAGTATACTTCTCTGGAATTTTCTCAGTATTGTGAAGATCTTGGTCTAGAAAGACAACTCACAGTGGCATATTCTCCTCAACAGAATGGTGTTGCTGAGAGAAGAAATAGGACCATTGTAGAAATGGCTAAATGCATGATGTTGGAGAAAGGGATTCCATTTGAATTTTGGGCAGAAGCAGTTAACACTGCAGTCTACATTCTCAATAGATGTCCTACCAAGGTGTTGCATAAGAATACTCCATTTGAAGCTTACAGTGGAAGAAAGCCAGGAGTAAAACACTTAAAAGTGTTTGGATCCTTATGTTATGCACAGGTTCCATCACAGATAAGGCAGAAACTGGATGCAACAAGTGTAATGTGCATATTCCTTGGCTATGGAACGTGTGAAAAGGGTTACATGTTGTTCAATCCTAAAACTAACAAGGTTGTTATTTCTAGAGATGTAATCTTTGATGAGAACTCTTGTTGGGATTGGAAATCTGGTAATAAGAAGACTATGTTCATCTCAGTTCCAAGTGATGTTGATGGAAGCAAAGAGAATGAGGCTGAAGCTGTTGAAGATGATGCAGTATTTGAATGCACAGAATTATTACAGGAACAACATGAGCAAGTTATTGCTTCTTCTTCAAGACAAGAAGAGCAAATGGATCATACCAATTCACAAATGTATGATCATACTCCATTAAGGTTCAGAAGCTTAAATGAAGTTTATGAAAGGTGCAATTTCTGTGTGATTGAACCTGAATGTTTTGAAGAAGCATCAGGAGATGAGGCCTGGAGAAAAGCTATGTTCACAGAGATTGAGATGATCGAAAAGAATGACACATGGGAGTTGGTCAAAAGGCCATTTGATAAACCTGTAATTGGTGTAAAATGGGTTTACAAAACAAAACTTAATCTGGATGGTTCAGTGCAGAAGAACAAGGCACGGCTAGTGGCTAAGGGTTATTCTCAAAAGCCCGGAGTGGACTTCAACGAGACCTTTGCACCTGTGGCAAGGCTTGACACCATTAGAACTCTAATTGCATTGGCAGCCCAAAAGGAATGGAAGTTGTTTCAATTGGATGTTAAGTCTGCATTCCTAAATGGTACACTGCATGAGGAAGTATATGTGGATCAACCACAGGGATTTGAAGTTCAAGGACAAGAAGATAAGGTCTACAAGTTGAAAAAGGCTTTATACGGTCTGAAACAAGCTCCCAGAGCTTGGTATGATGAGATAGACAATTATTTCAATCGATCTGGTTTTGAGAAAAGTCAAAGTGAAGCTACTTTGTATACAAAGTTCAGTGATGCAGGTGTGCTTATTGTATCTCTGTATGTAGATGACATTATCTACACAGGGAACTCTGATGAAATGATTCAAGAATTTAAGAAGGATATGATGAAGCAATATGAGATGTCAGATCTGGGATCGTTACATCACTTCCTTGGTCTGGGCATAATTCAAACAGATAAGAGTATATTTATTCATCAGAAGAAATATGCCAAGTCACTACTTGAGAAATTTGGATTGAAAGAGTGTAAAGCAGTAAAAACACCACTTGCAGTTGATGACAAGTTATCTAAGGAAGATGGAAGTGAGGATGCTGATGAAAGTTTGTACAGGACAGTGGTTGGTAGTCTGTTATACCTGACAGCTACTAGACCTGATCTAATGTATGCATCATGTTTGCTGGCAAGGTTCATGCACAAACCTACTAGGAAACACATGGGGACAGCTAAAAGAGTCTTGAGATATGTGCAAGGCACATTGGATTTTGGAATCGAATATGTGAAAGGAAAAACTGCTGTGTTGATAGGCTACTGTGATAGTGATTGGGCAGGAAGCTTGGATGACATGAAGAGCACCTCAGGCTATGCATTTAGTTTAGGTTCAGGAGTGTTTTCTTGGGCTTCTGTTAAACAATGCAGTGTGGCTTTATCTACTGCAGAGGCCGAGTATGTAAGTGCTGCAGAGGCTACAACACAAGCAATGTGGTTGAGGTTTGTTTTATCTGATTTTGGAGAAGAGCAAGTGGAGGCTACACCTTTGTTGTGTGACAACACTTCTGCCATAGCCATGTCTAAGAATCCAGTGTTTCATCATAAAACCAGGCATATTAATCGGAGGTATCATTTCATAAGAGATGCCATTCAAGACGGGACAATTGAACTGCATTATTGCAGTACAGAGGAGCAATTGGCAGACATCTTTACCAAGGCTCTTCCTAAGGATCGATTCGAATACTTGAGAACTGCTCTTGGTGTGAAATCAGCAAAACATTTAGAAGGGAGTATTGGAGTATAAATGTATTTGCTGTGGTAGTTTCATTATAACAAAGTGTAGGATCTAATGTAAACCTTTGGATCATATTCCAATTGGTATTTAGATTAGATTAGATTAGATTAGAATGAGTCATAGCTCATGACATGTGCAAGCATCTTACATGATGACTTAGAAATGAATGGTTGTGATGGATTTGTAATGGTGTGAGAGAGTAAAGTTGTTTCTTACTCCTCCAACGTTATATCATGCCTGTTGAGTTCTTTGCTTAGTGAACAAGTTGAATATACTGAAATCTTGAAGAAAGCTCTGCTCTCTGTGTGTGTGTGCATTTTACTGTTCCATTGAATCTACCAGAAAATCAAACGCTAATAGTTTTTACCTGCAATAGTCAGCGCGAGCATTGCAATTGTAATTTGTGCCATCCTTCTTTTTGATCCAGAGAGAAGTTAATTTAGTTGAATCTACATTTCGTTCTACTGATTTACCTTCTTCTACTGTTCCGCAGCATGCCCGCATCTGCATAATCTACAGAGAAGACTCCAGGGGGAACAAAGAGAATCTCTCAAACCTTCTCCCATACAAGATGGTTTTGATTTGAAATTGATATCTCAGCAATGTCTCCCCATCCCTAGCATCTGAGTCTTCCATACCATATTATATTTTGAACAATGCTGATAAAATAAACAAGGGCACGAGTGGATTAAAACCGTTTCCTCATATCCACGAAAGGCGATACGTATTCTTTAGCGCCTTCCCCCATGTATATATTTATACATATTCTTTTTGTCTCTTCTATTTCATGCAGCAGAAATAACAGTGTGTTACGCGTCTGCACGTGTAAAAAAATATGTTTCAGTGTTATTTGCGCTGTAATCCAAGATATTAGATCTATAAATACGGCTGAGGTGAAGTTTCGTGTGGATAATTAATTAATTTATATTAAGATGTCATTATTAACTACTTGCCACAGAAAACTTCCTAGAGCGTCGATGTGAAGTTCCTGCAATCTGCCTATCTGGTTGTGTCTGTATGCACCAACTAGCCAAAGAACCCCACAACTTGGGCAAATTTTATTCACATTTCACCAACAAGCAATTTAAATAAGTTCTACGTTCAACCAAGAATACATGCAAGAAAAACTTTGACTGATGAAAAAATCACGTGGATTTTATGGATTTCAAAATGATTGTATTTCAAGAAGGAAGCAACTTCTTATCTTGACACCTCTTTTTAATTAGTCACTATTATTTTTCTTGAAACGTTTTTTAAGTTTCTATTTTGTTAATAACAAAAACGTTTAGAGGCAGGAAAAAAACTTACATGATGCACTGACACCAAAGTTTTGGTGTCCCAAATTATCATGCGACGACGCTATTTGAAAAAGTTCAAATACAAGGTGATACTTGATATGTTTGCTTGCATCGGTGTCTCTATTTTCATGTAAGCCTCTCTTGAGATGCTGAGCTAGCATGCCAAATTATCCTGTTGTCCCTCTAACTTAAAGACAGCTAGGATACGCTTGGTGCTTAAATTATGTGAGATGAATAATAGCATTAGTTAACTGTTTAATTATTAATTATTATCTCCCTTGAGACAAGTTTGGAATCTTGACAGCCTTGAAACTTCATATAATTTGCTTAAAGAAATCCCATATGATCTCAATCGAAATCTCGAAATCTCCTAAAACTTTACCTCTCTCATAAGCGAAATGAAAGAACATAATTGACTTAATTGTAGTTACGAGAGCTTTTGTTGCAGGGGATAATGATAGCATTAGTTAACTAAGCTTTCGATAGACCTACAGTTAATTATTTTCATCTTTTAATTGGACTAAAAGGACGTTCTTTTGCAAATTAATTTTACTACATTGATACCATGCACAGCACCATAATTGAAAATTTGAGAAGGCAAACCGAAGATTAATGTTAATTTTAGAGCTTGCATGAACTCATGATCCAAAAAATAATGCTTTTCAAGAGAGAACAAGAGCAGTGGAAATTTAAGCAAAAGAGTATCATTTTGTATTAGAAATGACAATACATGTATATTTCATTCATGTACAAAGATCTAGCTTCTAGGACAACAAAAATCTGGATATTCATGATATAGTGCGGCAAAAGTTTTACAATTAGTTGCTGAGAGTATTAAGAAGGGAAACTCTATTTTTGATTAATCGCCTGAACAGACCTTCGAGTCCTTCTTCAAGATCCTGACTGCAAAGTTCCAATTGTTGCAGCTCGCTTTGCACATTCTCACTGTCGACCATGTTGTCAGATTTGCTTGCCTCTTGACATGAAAGGGAGTTCAGTGCAGCATCTACATCAGCAAACTCATTTAAATCGGCTTTATCTTCTTCATCACAAGCAACCTTTTTGGTAAGCATAAGCTTTGAAACGAAAGACCAGCCACTCATCTTTGATTGTGACTTTGCTCCGGAGATGAAGGACAAAAGGGACTCAAACACTGTGAGAGTGACTGCTTCAACCTCTCTCAACGCACCAATTAAAGCCACGGCTACATTGTCTTTGTTCGTGGAAGAGAAGGTGCCTTTCTTCTGAGAACTCCTCAAAGTCCCCAGGGCCTTGCAGATAGCCTTCTTGACCACCTTCCTTGAGGCTGAGTATTTCCTAACCTCGTTAGTGAACCCACTTATGCCTCCCCTTCTTCTGCGCATGATCGATTGAATTTCACGTACACATTCCTTTGTGTGTATCAAGGCATCTTTGGCTGCTGTACACACATCCAAGAGCCTTAGAGAACCATCCAAAAGCTCATCCACCCATTTCTCATTTCGCTCCCGGACAAAAGCTTCTTGGGTGAGGGGCAACTGAAACAACTCATTCACACAGTTGTGCAAATCCAAAAGGCTACTCAATCTGTGGCTTATCGATGATGATGAAAACGAAGAGGAGACATCAGAAGCTGCTATTCTCAACAAATGATCTTCACATTGTTGAAATAGTGGGTGTGGTTTTGAAGGCAAGCTGATCGAACGAATATGGTAGTTGGATTTAGAGTTTAAAGATGAGGCTGAAGCCATTTTTTTTTTCCTTTGCTAGCAAGAGAGAGAGAGAGAGATGGCCTTGAAAGCTTGAAGTTCAGTTTAGCAGTTTGAAATTTGGTTATGCTTTCCTTCGACACCTACTATACATATATAATGGGGCATGCAAAGACTCAAAAGGGTAGGGAGACATAAAGCATCTTATCCTATCACATATCAATGAGCTATAGCTTGATTTCGATTTCGATCTAAGACACTATCAGCGGTGTTCATGCAATGTTCCCCAACACCAACACAAGCTCCAACTCATTACCCAATTAATTTAACTCGATCATAACTCATATCTCCAAGTCATTAGCCAGTGAGATTTGCTTCATGTGCAAAACTAGTAGTTAGTGATGGGGCTGCACGAGGGGCCATGGTTTAAATATTCATGCAAAATTCAAACTTGCATTGTGTAATGTGAATTATTTAGAGAGGAACGCAAAGATAAAGCCTCTCAGTTAGGCATGCCTACCTCTCCAGAAGACAAAAGGAGCCCGCTTCATGCTTGTGCACACGTGAATACCTTTTGGAGCCGGCCCACTGTACACATTTACGCCATTGATTACGATTACCTGTCAATCCTCATCATCACATGTAGTTTCTTGGTTATACAGCAATGCTTGTTTTATCTTTTCCTGCTCCAAAATTTTTAATATTTCATGCATTGCTTATGGGGTCAAGTTAAAATTTCACTTTTTGATGAATGGGTTATGATAGATATTTTGTAAATAAGACAAATGACTGCTTTTTGTAATCAACTTGATAAATGGATTGCCGAAGAGAAGTTCTAAATTTTGGGTGTACTTTTGCACTCACTCTTTTAGACTTTGCCTGTTAAACATAACCATAGTTAACTCTTTTATTATTTTGCCCTCCCTGAGTTAAGAAAATTAGAAAGGGTATAATAATTAAACCCAGAAGCATGTTAGAGTATATACTCAAGTCATTAGGATTATGACATCTGTCAATTTGTGAAAGGCTAGATTACAAGAGTTGGTTAGTTAATTAGTCGAAGTTGTATGGCGTTAGAAGATAAGGAAAAGATTGTAACATAATCTTACACTAGATATATGAGTGATTGTATTGATCTGATTCATTAAGGAAAATATATGCAAAGATTTCTTTCTTTCTCTCTCTCTCTCTCTCTCTCTCTCTCTCTCTCTCTCTCTCTCTCTATCTTCTTCTTTGATCTTCTTCTTCATAATTCTCTCTAATCTTCTCTGTTCTATATTGAGCTTTGCAGTACTATGGTTAACATGGTATCAATCGCCCGAATAGGTTAGACAGCTTCTTCGATTTTGGTTTTCTGTGCTTCTGCTTCATCTCTCATCTCTCTGTGATTTTCTAAGCGTTTCTCTTCCTTCCTCAGTTCTTCACCTCAGTTGGGTGGTTCTTGCACACCAAGTGTTTGGTTTTATTCCTCAGAGAAAATTCTTCACAATGGTTACTGCTTCTTAATTGCAAATCTTACAATCTCCGATCACTGGGTTGATTTCTTCTGTATCATCCTCTGTGTCGGTTAAGTTGGATGATTCCAACTATCTTCAATGGCATTTTCAGATGCAATTGTTGCTTGAAGGTTATGGGATCATGGGCTTTGTTGATGGATTGACTTGCTGCCAGCCTCAATTTTTGTCTATTTCTTCCAGTGATTTTGAAGTTTCATCAATGGGTATTGGTTCAAGAATTGAGTCGGATGATTACAAAGTGTGGAAGATGCATGACAGGGCTCTTATGCAGCTTATTACTACAACCTTATCGTCTGTTGCCATTTCTTGTGCAATTGGGAGTACTAGTGCTAGAGATTTATGGGTTTGTCTTCAAGAACGTTTTTCCATGGTTAGCAAGACTTCAATCTTTCAACTTAAGTCTGATCTTCAGACTATCAAGAAAGGGGCAGATTCTATCATTCAATATCTTCAACAGATTAAAGAAGCAAATGACTATCTTGTGGTTGCATGGGTTAATTTTGAAGATGAGGACATTGTTATCTTAGTTTTGAATGGTTTGCCTACACAGTATAACACATTTCGAAATGTAATTCGTGGCAGAGAGAATGTGATTCCTCTTAAAGAATTTCGTGCGCAGTTACTTGTAGAAGAAGCAATTCTTGAAAGTAGTCAAAGTCTACCATTTTCTACTGCCTTGTTTGCAAAGAATCAAGGTTGTCATTATGGAGCTTTATCTTATGAGTCTCAAGGAGTTTTTCATTCTAGGTTTCAAACTTTAAATGGTTTCAATGGTAACTCTGGCCAATCTCATTTCTTTAATGGAGGTCACAAGTCTAAATACAAAGGTAAAGGTAAAGCTGGAAACTTTCAAGGCCAGAAATATTATAATAATCAGGGGCAAAGGTATTTCAGTCCTAAACCTGTTGTTCATGATTTTACTCCTGGAATTCTTGGTAATCCTTATCAGCTTCCTAATGGTCTATCTTCGTCCATAGTCATCTATCAGTTATGTTCTTAACAAGGTCACAGTGCTGCTACCTGTGTTTACAAAAATATTGACTCATATGAGTCTTTTGAGAACTGTCAGATCTGTGATTGAAGTAATCATATTGCAAAACTTGCTTTTATAGGAATAAGAACCAATCTCATCCCTCACAAATGACTGTTATGCAAGCTACCTTTCCTGAATATATGCAGCCTTTGTATATGCCCTTTATGATGAATGCTTCTAATATGCCTTCTATGATGCATATGGTCTCCCCTAATATCTCCTATTCGATTGGTGCACCAAATCTCAACTCTTTTGCACATATGGCTAGTTCTCAGGCATATGCCCCTACTCATATGAATGCTTCTACTTCTTATGCTCCTACCATGTCCAATTTTGTCTCCCCACAAGTTTGGTTGACAGATTCTAGTGCAACCAATCACATGACAAATGATCTAAGCAATTTGTCTCTGGCCTATCTATATCCACATAATGAGACTATTTAAACTACGAATGAGGAAGGTTTGCAAGTTTCTCATATTGGGAATTCACTAGTTCGACCATCTTCACAGTTTCTCAAATTGAATTATGTTCTTTACATTCCCAAATTGTCTCATAATTTGTTATCAGTTCATAGAATATGTCTTGACAACAATTGTTGGTTAATATTCGATGCTTATTGTTTTTGGATTCAGGACAAAATCACAAGGAGAATCTTGTATAAAGGGTTATGCAACAATGGATTGTATCCAATTCCTTCCTTTCCTGGCTTATCATCAGGTTCTCCACCTCACCTACAAGCTAATCAAGCTATTACTTTTCTTGGACATACTGTGAATTCAACCTTATGGCATTGTAGACTAGGTCACCTTTTGAATCCCATAGTCTTTCTTATACTTAGAAAGTCTAAAGTTACTGTTAAACCAGATGTGTCACCTATTGTTTGTCAGAGTTGTTTAGAAGGCAAATTTAGTAAACTTCCTTTTTCTTCTACTTCTGCAAAATCTGTAATACCCTTTGAGGTTGTGCATAGTGATTTGTGGGGACCTACACCTAGTGTATCTGTATATGGTTTCAAATACTATGTTCTCTTTGTTGATGAGTGTACCATATTTTGTTGGCTCTTTCCTTTAATCAATAAATCTGATCTTTGTTATGTGTTTATTAAATTCTACCACTTTGTCTTTACTTAATTCTTAAGAAGAATTATGGCTGAGAGAAAGCATAAACATGTAGTTCAAACAACAATTACACTATTACAAAATGCACATTTACCTTTTAAGTTTTGGACCTTTGCCTGCCAAACAACCATTTATTTGACGAATGCCATATTCCATTCTTCAAAATCAATCACCTTTTTAGCTATTATGCTCTGCTATTCCTGAAATTTAGCACCTAAGGGTTTTTGGTTGTGCTTGCTTTCCATTTTTAAAACCTTATAACAGTAACAAATTACAGCCTAAGTCTGCCAAATGTATCTTTTTGGGATATGCTTCCAACTATAAAGGTTATATATGTTTTGAACTCAATCTTGGGAAGCTACACATATCAAGACATGTCATTTTCAATGAACTTGACTTTCCCTACAGTGTTTTGAGTTCAAAGTTATAGTGTTCACAGTCCTAATGCTTAAGCCCTGATAGTAATGCACCAATACTACCTGTTGTGATTCCTACCTTGCAAAATGTGCTAGTTTCTCCATCATCAGTTTCTTCTTTAGTACATGAACCTGATCCATTATCCTCTCAATCTTCCCCAACACAATCCCCTCCATAATATGTATCCCCTCAGCCATCATTACCACCCCAGTCCATTGTTGCACAAGATTCTCTAGCTCTTGTGATTCCTGAGTATAGTTATGAAAATCTTCAAGTGGTGCTTAACATACCACCATTGAATTTACATCCCATGCAAACTTGATCCATTAGTGGAATTGTGAAGAAAAATGTTCTCTTTGCTTCTGCAAACATCTCCACAGTGGTTGATTTGACTGCCACTAAACCTGCCACATATAAATCTGCATTGAAGGTTCCAGTGTGGTTCAATGCTATGAAGGAGGAGCTTAATGCACTTTATTCACAGAAAACATGGAGTTTGGTTGATCTTCCACCTCACAAGAATTTAGTTGGGTGTAAATAGATCTTTAAAGTCAAGAAAAATGTTGATGGGAGTATTGCTAGACACGAGACTCGTTTGGTTGCCAAATGATTTAGTCAAGAAGAAGGTTTGAACTATGGTGAGACATGTAGTCCGGTTGTTAAAGATCTTGGTGCTCTACATTTCTTCTTGGGTATTCAGATTTCCAGAACTGCTCAAGGGCTATTTTTGTCTCAAGAAAAGTATATTGTTAACTTGTTGAAGAAAACTAAAATGATAGATGCCAAACCTGCAGCCACACCATGTTTACCCTATAGTAGACTTCTCAAAGATGATGGCTTGCCGTTCATTAATCCTGCTCTATATCGGAGTGTGGTTGGAGCTTTACAATATCTTGTGTTCACTCGACCTGATATTGCAATCTCTGTGCATCATGTTAGTCAGTTTATGGAAGCTCCAATGATATCTCATTTCACTACAATTAAAAGTATTTTGAGGTATCTCAAAGGGTCTTTGTCTCAAGGAATTACTTATAGTAAAGGAGAGTTATTTCTCAAAGCCTTTAGTGATGCTGACTGGGTAGGGATCCAAATGATAGGCACTCCACTACAGGCTTGGTTGTTTTTCTTGGCAAGAATCACATCTCTTGGTCATCAAAGAAGCATCAAACTGTCTCTTGTTCATCTACTGAAGCTGAATATAGAGCCTTGTCTTCAACAGTTGCTGAATAGGAGTGGATTCAACAGTTGCTTACATTTTTACAGGTCAAAGTTTATGGTTCTCCAGTTCTGTTTTGTGATAATATGTCTGTTATAGCACTATCTTTTAATCCAGTGAACCATCAGCGGATAAACACATTGAAGTGGATGTTCACTTCGTGAGAGAAAAGGTTGCAAGCAAGAAGCTACTGGTACAATTTGTTTCTTCTTTATAATAGTTTGCAGATATCTTAACTAAAGGACTCAGTGCACCTCTCTTCAGTACACATTGCAGCAACATCATGCTTGGTTCATCCAAACCTAAGCTTGAAGGGGGATGTTAGAGTATATACTCTAGTCATTAGGATTATGACATCTGTCAATGTGTGAAAGGTTAGATTACAAGAGTTGGTTAGTTAGTTAGTCCAAGTTATATGGAGTCAAAAGATAAGGATAAAATTGAAGCAGAATCTTACACTAGATATATGTGTGATTGTATTGATTTGATTCATTAAGGAAAATATATGCAAAGATTTATCTCTCTCTCCCTGCCTTCTTCTTCGATCTTCTTCTTCATAATTCTCTCTAATCTTCTCTGTTCTATATTGAGCTTTGCAGTACTATGGTTAACAAAGCACAGTGCTTCGCAAATTTCCAGTCCTGAACTCCCTATCTGACCATGAACTTTGGTAACCATGGCTGCTAAATTGCAAAAACTCCATGAAAACTTCTTGAAACCCCATATCTGAATTATATAACTAAAAAAAAATCACCAAACTCACCCATTTTTTGGAAGCCGCCCCCCACATATTCATCATCTGGATCTAGTATGTTTGGTTGCCATTTGATATTGGGTTGTTTTTTTTGGGCAACAGATCAGGTTCGAATTTTTCCAGACAAGTTCTCGATATATATTTTGCAACTTGTTGGCCATGATGACTAATTTCATGGAGAGAAGGCCAATGCATTTGCTTTTAGGTTTCATCAAACAAGGTGAGGAAGAGAAAGAGGTTAATTTTAATTCCCGATTTTATTATTTTAATTATTTTATTTTTCAGACCCATTCACCACAATTCCTCTTAGGGGTGTGATATCCATACATCCCATTTTACTTCTCACACACTTTTTTAATTTTCGACCGTCGGATTGGATAATTTGAAGAAGATCAACGAACATAAATTATCAAGGAGTGTGTGAGAAAATGGGGTGTGTGAGAAAATGGGGTGTGTGGATAGCAAACCCCTTCCACTTAATTGTATTACAAAATATAAAAATAGGATACCTAACCAGAGTTAAACATTGGAACAGACAACAAAGGTCATGTTTTAAGAGGATAGGCAGCATACATGAGAGAATGTGGGAGGCACGAAAAGATAAAAGAACCTTCATGTTTTAAAACAATCATTTTATAGGTCACTTAGTACTACGGTCTAGTGGTATATCTCTTCACTTGTAAGTGAGAGGTCTTAGGTTCGCCAAAGATGAGTTTTAACCATATTATTGCTAACCTATTATGAGGCTAAGCCTACACCCTCTCTTTACTGTATATAATATTGTTGGTTAAAAAAATAATAAAAATAAACAATCCTTCAATAACTATTTAATATTACAGTCTAGTGCTAGACTATTGTGAAACTAAGCCCACACTCTCATATTTGGTGTAGATAATATTGTTTGTAAACAAAAAAGAAAATGGAAAAAACCATCCTTCTATCTCTTCCTTTTCTCCTTACTCAAGGGTCACCCGTGATTTTATTTGTTTAATATTTAACCGATGAATAGATGTCCTGTAAATTTAAAGAGTGATTGTTCATTTTGCTACACTAGAGACTCTTCTATGGAGTCTATTAGAGATGTGTTCTTTTAATTTTGGCTTTTAAAATAGATTTTTGGTTGTTTTACAGCTTCTCTTGAAGATTTTCTAATGTTGTGGGTTACAACTTACGCCATTTCAAAGGTACAATTAACCTGATTACATTTTTTGAACAAATGATATTACCTATACTAAAGGGTGGGCTAAGCCTCATAATGTATTAGCAATAATGTGGTTCAAATTCTCCTTTGGCGAGAATCGAATCTAAGACCTCTCGCTTACAAGTGAAAATAAATACCACTAGACCGTAGTACTAAGTGGCAACCTAATTACATTTTATGCTTGAGGTTTAAGGTGTTTTGAAATGGGTTATTAGGTTTTACTGCTCATAAAAGTGTACGAGTGCCCATGGTAGTTCATCATGAGTAAGATAGGTAACCTAACGTCATCCATGTATGGACCAAAATTATTTGGGTAAGATGGTAAAAGTATTTGACACTGCCCAACCGAATTCAAGCCTTCCCCACCCTTTTCCCATTTCCCCTCAGAACCCGACCTAAGTATTGACAAAAAAAGAAGGAAAACTAATGAAAAGAGCTTGAAAATTTTGAGTTTTAATGATAAGGACAAAATAAAGGGTAAAGTGAATAGTATCAGGATTGACTTTTTAGTGTAAAAATGTGGTTTTTCGTTAAAGTAAACAGTACCGGGTGCTTTTCGTTAAAGTTCCAAAAAAAAAAAGGGTAAAAGTTAGCTAAACCGTGGAAATTAGTGCCGATTGGTGAAAGAAGATCAATGCAATCAGTGATTAATTAGTGATTGCTACAGCTAAGAATCAACATGATCCAGTTAGGGTTTGGAGTTCAAGTGATTAAGATTTTGAGAGATACTGTCTTCGGTTCCACTATTTCCAGGATCATGGGTTATCGGCGTTAATATTAATGCTGAACCATGGAAAGGCTACGGCTGTATGGTATAGGTATTGAAATCATCAGTGCCCCATCTTGTCAAAGATGAATCCCCATCCAAATTTGAGAAAACATAAAGGTGGTCCAAACGTGGTATGGTATTTAGTTATTCTTATATTTTGAGAGTTGTAATTCGATCGAGTTGGGAGTTTTAGTGTTAAAATTAACGAAACCCCAATAAGATGAAATAGGTTTGTTTTTATTTTTTATTTATTTAAAAATAGCCAGAAATTGTTGTTTTCTTTTTTGACATGTTGGCTTTTGAATCTTCGATGAATACTTCTGTTCGCGTCAGGAATTTCCGTCGGGGATGTTTCCTGGCCGACGAGCACACAACTCCCCTGGAGGTTGGCGCCGGTTGAGGGCTGCTATCGGGCTTTTGCTTCGCTGTCGGGCTTTGTCGGGCAAGTCTCGTCGGGCAAGACTCTTCGGGCAAGGCTTGTCGGGCAAGGCTTATCGGGTAAGGCTGCTCGTCTTGTAGGTTCCTATCTTTGTAGTTTTGTCAAGGGTCTGAAGGCTTTAGAGGGATAGAGAGAGATTACAAAAGATGAATCGTTACTACAGCAAGGTTGAACAGGGTAGCAGAGCTATTACAAAGGTTTGGAGGGAGAGTTATCCCGCGAGGGATGAAGGCTGACTACAGCTTTGTTTTGAAGGCAAATCTGACTTTGAGCAGAGTTTGTGCTTGCATTTGTTTGTTTGTTTGAGTGTCTTTATTCCTGGATTTTCTTTCTTCTTATATAGACAACTCGGCTTGGGCTTCTGTAGCAGCAGCTTTGCCCGAATGCGGTTTGAGGGTGATGACTCATCAGCTTTTTTACATGTAATGCCACCATAAAGTGCTTTATGGGCTGTGTAGCTGATCAGTCTACACCACTTGGCCTTTGGGTAGGTAAGCAAGTGGTCTTCATGAGCTGCACCAAGTCAGAAAAGGCCTTTCCCTGCCTTCTGGGCTTTGACTGGGCTCTGGCTATTTTTCCTTTTGGGCCTTCTTTCGGGCCAGCTCCTTCCTTGAGCCCAAAGTTCAAGTTTTGATCCAAACAACTTCATGATTATGTGGTCCCAATTTTGGGACGCACTTCCAGCACCATAGCTGGTTATTGTATGCACCCACTTCTTTTCTGGTTGATCCCATCATTATTAGTTAATCATGTTTAGAAAAGAAAACAAATTATGAGGAAATTTCCAGCTTGCCATAACCTAGCTATGTTACTCTTTAGTCTATGTTGCCCGTTTTACATGTTCAAGCAAACACAACACTTAATTATAATATTAATTTGACTAATCTATCAAACTTTGAGTGCTGAGAGACGCAGCCAGACCTGCATACACCACGATCCTTTTGTCTTTCGATGTTGCAGGGAAATAATTGAGGCTTGTAATTACCAAAGAGATTTAATTATATGGGGCTGTTCCCCGAGAAGCATCCATGTGGAGATTCGAATCCACCATGCATATATGTGAAACTTACGATTCTTAATTACTTCTGTGGAACGATCATGTGAATCTTAAACATTTTTATCTATGTTAGTCTTACAGTTGCAGACAAATGGAATCTTGACAACCATAAGATGAATTAAATTACATGAAATTTCATAGAAGTTTGCTTCACATTTTGATGGCTTATGGTTGAAAAAAAAAACCTAATTCTAGTCTATATCTTTGGAAGGGATCATGCTTTATGTTTAAAGGATGATTTATGAATGGGAAAGAAAAGTCGAGAACAGAAAGAAGGCACAATTGGACGTAAAGTGACAAAGCATAGATATGTTGTATCTCTTCATATATGTATACAAGTATGTTTGTTTAATAATCCCTACAAAATTGGATTCCTAGTATTGTACTGTATGATAATTTTCAGGGCTAATGGTTGAATATATATGTTGAGAACTGAAACTCGGGTTTTGATTATGCGCCCAAACAGGCACTCGACTCCTTCTTTGATACCATGAATGTTTGTCTCCCAACTCCCGAAGACAATTTTGCACATTCTCAAATTGCATTATGTAATCTGATTTCTTTGTACTGTGACTGATAAGGGAGTGCAGTGCAGCATCCACCTTCTCAAGTTCATTTGTATCTGCAACTTCTTCATCCTCACATGCTACTCTTTTGGGGTGCCTTGGAAACTAGTGACCAGCTGCTTGACTTAGATCTCGAATTTGTACCAGCTGTAAGCAACAAGAAGGACTTTCCCAGGTTCAGGGATGGTGATGAACCCTTGGGGTGGATTTACAAAGCTAAACATTATTTCGATTTTTTCAACATCGCAGAATTCAAGAAAGTGAAAATTGCTTCCTTCCATCTAGAAGGTGAACCTTTGCAATGGTTTCAGTGGGCTAATTGCATCTCCAACTACCCAAAATGGGAGGATTTCACAAAGGAATTTGGGCCTTCCGAGTTAGAAGATTCAGTTGAAAGTTTAGTTCAATTGAGACAAACTGGATCTTTGAGAGATCACATTCTCAAATTCAGAAGATTGGCAAATCGTACCAGAGATATGACTCCATCTCTTTTGAAGTCTTGCTTCATTGGAGGACTCAAATTTGAATAGCGCCATGATGTGAAGATCTAGAAACGAAGAGATGTTCTTGAAGCCACTGCATATGCATAACAGCTTGATGCAAAATTGTATGATTTAAAGGTCAAATCTTACCCTTGTTCTTCTGTTAATTCTTCTTTTTGTACTCCATTACAGACTGTTAGGAATGGGAATAATGGAGAAAACAAGATAAAGAATGATAATGTTAGAAGCTTGACTCTGGAAGAAGTGGAATATTGTAGAAAATATAGGCTATGTGTTCTGTAAAGAAAAATATGAAGAGGTCATTCATGTGATTAAAAGCAGCTTCTGCTTATTGATGTTCAAGCTACTAGTGATAATGAAACCTCTGAAGATGAAAACTTGGAACCATAGATTACATCTTGTGCTCTTTTTGGTACCACTGCTCCCAAATCTATCAAAACTATGAAAGTCATTGGTAGTATTAAGAATTGTTCTGTGGTGATCCTTAGTCAAGAAGATTAAGGGACAATTAGATACATATCATTCTTTTAGTGTGAAGATAGTTGATGGAGGGAAGGTGAATACTACATTATCTTTGGGGGCTATTTCACTTAAAATTTAGGATTTTCAATCTATCACTGATTTCTATGCTATGCCACTTGGGGGTTGTGATATTGTGTTAGGAGTTCAGTGGTTGAGAACAATTGGTCCAGTTCTTTGGGACTTTGATAAACTCTATATGAAGTTCGGGAAGGAGAATACAACTTCTTGTTTCTCTACACCAGAAACACCTAGTGATCATGTACATGATGAGTCTATATTTCAAATGGAAAAGTTGTTACAACAGGAATCTTCCATAGGAGTATTTTTGTTCCAAGTTCAACTTGAAAATTTGGTGCAATATAAGGAATCATTGTCTCATACACAACGGCAGCAGCTACAACAGTTATTGCAAGATTATGAAATGATTTTTCTTACTCCTAGTTGTTTGCCTCCTCATTGATCTCATGATCACATGATTTCATTGGTTGAAGGCAGTAAACCACCTAGTATGAGACCCTACAGATAAGGACCCTTACAGAAAACAAAAATTGAGAAGTGTGCATGAATTGCTAGATGTTGGGTTTATCAGAATTAGCAATAGTCTTTATTCTTCTCCAGTAATCTTAGTCAAGAAAAAAGATAATACTTGGAGGATGTGTATGGACTATAGAGGTTTGAACTTGATCACCATTAAGGATAAATTCCTTATCCCACTCATTGATTAACTGCTTAATGAGTTATTTGGAGCTTAATTTTTTTTTCTAAATTGGACGTAAGATCAGGTTAAACTCCGCCTATGTCTTACATGGCCGGTCCCAAGCCCGGATAAAGGAGGAGGGGGAGGGCGTCAGGTAGTCGACAGCCGGCACTCCATGATCATGTCGAATCCTTATGAAAATGAATCCAGAACAAAATCGCGCTAAAGCTAGGGCGTCACCCGTAAGTGGCGCGCTGTGTGGCCTGAGCACAGTGATAAGTGAGCAAGGGTCGCTGTATCTCCATCGGCACCCGGATGCAGTGTTAAATGAGCAAGGGGGCCATAGAAACTTCTTTTCGAACGACTCCACTCAAAGTTGTTTGGGAGCATATGCTCCTATCAACTTTACCCGGGACACACAAAAGAAGTACTTTGATCCTATTAGACGGGGGAGGGTGAAGAAGCTAGGACAGAAGGGTAGAGTTCAAGAGAGCAAAATGCGTTTAGGAACGTGGAATATAGGAACCTTAACGGGAAAATCTATGGAAGTAGTGGAAGTTATGGTGAGGAGAAGGATAAATATTATGTGCCTACAAGAAACTAAGTGGGTTGGTAGTAAGGCAAAGGATCTAGAAAACTCAGGGTTTAAACTTTGGTATTCGGGCACAAATAGAACGAGAAACGGTGTTGGCATCATCGTGGACAAGACCTTGGTACAAGATGTTGTAGATGTCAAGAGGGTAGGAGATAGAATCATGGCAATCAAGATTGTAATAGGACAAGAACTTATCAATGTGATTAGTGCGTACACACCTCAAGTAGGGTTGGATACGAGTTCGAAGGAGAAATTTTAGGAAGATCTTGGAGACTTGGTGCAAGGAATTGCTCAGACGGAGAAGTTATTTATAGGAGGAGATTTAAATGGACACGTGGGCAGGGAGACAGGCAACTATGGAGGTTTTCATGGTGGCCATGGTTTTGGGGAGAGAAACGAGGATGGGGAAGCTATCTTGGATTTTGCAATGGCATATGATCTCTTCTTAGCCAACACCTTCTTTAAGAAGAGAGAAGAACATGTGATCACCTACAAGAGTGGGTCGTCCAAAACACAAATAGATTTTCTTCTAATGAGGAAAGGGGATCGTATAACTTGTAAGGATTGCAAAGTTATACCAGGAGAGAGCGTGGCTAATCAACATCGCTTGTTGGTGATGGATGTACATATCAAAAGAGTAAGACAAAAGAACAAGACTTGGAAGTGCCCAAGGACTAGATGGTGGAATCTAAAAGAAGAAAAACAAGCCATTTTCAAAGAGAAGGTAATCACCCAATGTGTGTGGGATAGAGAGGGGGAAGCTAGCCAAATGTGGGATTCCATGGCTAGTTGTATCCGAAAAGTAGCAAAAGAGGTATTAGGAGAGTCCAAGGGCTTTGCCCCACACCAAAAGGAATCTTGGTGGTGGAATGAGGATGTACAAACAAAGGTGAAGGCTAAGAAGGAATGTTGTAAAGCCTTATACAAGGAGAGGACTGATGAAAATGGTGAAAGGTATAGAAAAGCGAAGCAAGAGGCGAAGAAAGCTGTCAGAGAAGCTAAGTTAGCGGCTTACGACGATATGTATAAACGACTAGATACCAAAGAAGGAGAGTTGGATATCTATAAACTATCTAGAGCAAGGGAAAAGAAGACAAGGGACCTAAACCAAGTGAGGTGCATCAAGGATGAGGATGGAAAGGTTCTTGCTACAGAGAACGCGGTTAAAGACAGATGGAGAGGTTATTTTCATAATCTTTTCAATGAAGGACATGAAATGAGTGCTTCTTTAGGGGAGTTGAGTAACTCAGAAGAGTGTAGAAACTACTCTTTTTATCGTCGAATCCGGAAGGAAGAAGTGGTTGTAGCTTTGAAGAAGATGAAGCATAAAAAAGCAATAGGCCCAGACGATATACCAATCGAAGTTTGGAAACTTTTGGGAGAGACAGGTATAACATGGCTCACTGACCTTTTCAATAGGATTTTGAAAACGAAGAAGATGCCAAATGAGTGGCGAATGAGCACTTTGGTGCCTATCTACAAGAATAAGGGCGACGTACAAAATTGCATGAACTATAGGGGTATTAAGCTAATGAGTCATACAATGAAGCTCTGGGAGAGAGTCATTGAGCATAGATTGAGGCAAGAGACACGGGTTTCGGACAACCAATTCGGGTTCATGCCAGGGCGCTCAACCATGGAGGCAATCTATCTCTTACGAAGATTGATGGAAAGATATAGAGATGGGAAAAAGGATTTACACATGGTCTTTATAGATTTGGAAAAAGCGTATGATAGGGTCCCAAGAGACATTCTTTGGAGGATTTTAGAGAAGAAAGGAGTACGAGTAGCATATATCCAAGCTATAAAGGATATGTATGAAGGAGCAAAGACTGCCGTAAGAACTCATGAAGGACAAACCGAAAGCTTTCCCATAACTGTAGGATTACATCAAGGCTCATCCTTAAGTCCTTACCTTTTTGCGTTGGTAATGGATGAGTTAACACGACATATTCAAGATGATATTCCTTGGTGTATGCTTTTCGCAGACGATATAGTGTTGATAGATGAAACTCAGGAAGGGGTAAATGCAAAGCTTAACCTTTGGAGAGAAGTGTTGGAATCTAAAGGTCTTCGCCTAAGCCGATCAAAGACAGAATATATGGAGTGCAAGTTCAGTGCAAATGGAGGCCAAAACGAGTTAGGGGTGAGGATCGGAGATCAAGAAATACCAAAGAGCGACCGTTTTCGTTACCTAGGATCTATCTTGCAAAAGAACGGAGAATTAGATGGAGATCTCAACCATAGAATACAAGCTGGATGGATGAAGTGGAAGAGTGCATCCGGCGTATTGTGTGACCGCCGTATGCCACTGAAGCTCAAGGGAAAATTTTATAGGACGGCAATAAGGCCGGCGATGCTGTATGGCACAGAATGTTGGGCGGTGAAACATCAACACGTACACAAAATGGGTGTAACGGAGATGAGGATGCTTCGTTGGATGTGTGGGCACACGAGAAAGGATAAGATTAGGAATGAGGATATCCGAGGTAAAGTAGGAGTAGCCGAAATTGAAGGAAAGATGAGAGAAAATCGGTTACGGTGGTTTGGACATGTGCAAAGAAGGCCTACTGACGTTCCGATTAGAAGATGCGACTATGGGACAGAGGTTCAGGGCCGAAGGGGTAGAGGAAGACCTAGGAAAACTTTGGAAGAGACTCTAAGAAAAGACTTAGAGTACTTGGATCTAACGAAGGACATGACACAGGATCGAGCACAATGGCGTTCTAAGATTCATATAGCCGATCCCACTCAGTGACTTGGATTTTCCAAGTCTCCAACCGAGAAGTTTTCCTCATTCGGGAAATTAAGAGAACACTACCCCAACCTACATGCTCCACTCAGAAAGCTTCAACATACAAGCTTTAACAAAAGAAAATTCAAAGAACTTAGCGAAGAAGGCTTTGGTGTATTTAACACAATACGTTGAAATGAAGGAAAGCTTATTTATTGATATCCCCGATAAGCTACAAATATGTACATATACATGAGTCAAAATAAGCACACAAGAGGGAGCCTTCACAAAGGTTGCTTAGGAGAAGTCTCAGCAGTCGGTAGAGCCCCAGAAAGAGAAGGCACCGGAGGGGGATCATTTGGAGCCTCAGTACTGGACAGAACCCTAGAAGGAGGAGGCATCAGAGGTTGATCATTTGGAGCTTCATTACGCGGTACAGCCCCAGAAGACGAAGGCAATAAATGCCTTTGGAACAAACCCACAAATCTCTGATGATCAAGTAAAACCTGACCATCAGTTTCCTTCATCTGGTCAAGCTTCCTCTTCATGTTTGTAGCATAGTCATGTGCGAGCCGGTGCAACTGTTTATTCTCATGCTTGAGCCCTCTAATCTCCTGTTTGAGACTCATCACTTCAGCCGCCAATGATTCAACTTGGCGGGTTCGAGCAAATAGGCGTTGGGCCATATTAGACACAGAACCTGCACACTGAACACTGAGAGCCAGCGAATCCTTAACAGCTAACTCATCAGACCGTTTGGAAAGTAGTCTGTTATCTTTGGGAGTGAGAAGGTTCCTAGCCACCACCGCAGCGGTCATATCATTCTTCATCACGGAATCCCCAACGGTAAGAGGACCAGTAGGGGAGACGAAGGATGGGCGCCATATGTTGTCTGGAGAAGGCGGGGCTGCCTCTTCAACAAGGTTCAAGTCAAAACGACGGTCGGAGGGGCCAGACATTTTCAAAGGTGTTGAAGAGAGAAGAGGTCGGACAAATCAAGATCTTAGAAGTGCAAGAATGAAGCTTCTACTGGTGGAGATTCAAGTGTGCTTTGGAACTTAATGCCAGCCCCTATAAAAATCTGCACTCGACGAAGCTTCAGAAATCGAAGAGGCGTTTGCTTTCTCAAAAGCTGGGCTGCTTAGAGATCACGAGGGTTGATCTCAGAAATCGAAGAGGCGTTTGCTTTCTCAAAAGTTGGGCTGCTCAAAGACCACGAAGGCCGATCTCAAAAATCGAAGAGGCGCTCGCTTTCTCAAAAGCTGGGCTCCCCAGAGACCACGAGGGCCGATATCAGAAATCGAAGAGGCACCTACTTTTCCAACCTTTTCCAGCCTTGTCAGCACCTGTCACACGCACACTCAGTTTTGCGGAAATTATGGGCATTCTGTCAAAGACTTCTGGGGAAGTAGAAAACACATGAATCTTACTGTTCAATCACCCACTTCCCACACGCAACAATAGCTCATGGGTACCACAGATAACTTTGCCAAAGTTCTCTGCCAAAGTTGAGCACGTGAAGCTTGCAGCTCCCACTACATCGCTCTGACTAAGAAGGGTAAAAGAATAGCAAAGAAACAGCACTAACAAAGTTTAGACCCATAAATTTTGAAGGTCTAGCTACCATATTATTACCCACAAGGGTAAAGGAACAGTACCACTGCTGGATAATTGGAAAGTCCCTGTGTGTCAACCTCTGTGCTTCGTGGCAAGGTAGACTAGCAAACATGCCCAACCTTTACTCACATTCGAGAAAACACTCCCAATAAGATTGCTTGCTCCAAAATCGAAGAGGCACCGTCCTCCGAATCTCGAGAGCCAGACTCCCAACATGACTACTTTCTTAAAAATCGAAGAGAGGGTAAAGGAACAGTACCATTGCTGGATAATTGGAAAGTCCCTGTGTGTCAACCTCTGTGCTTCGTGGCAAGGTAGACTAGCAAACATGCCCAACCTTTACTCACATTCGAGAAAACACTCCCAACAAGATTGCTTGCTCCAAAATCGAAGAGGCACCGCCCTCCGAATCTCGAGAGCCAGACTCCCAACATGATTACTTTCTCAAAAATCGAAGAGACACTGCTCCCCGAATCTCGAGAGCCAGACCCCCAGCATGATTGCTTTCTCAAAAATCGATGAGGCATCGTTCTCCGAATCAATCGAAGAGGCGCTCGCTTTCTCAAAAGCTGGGCTGCTCAGAGACCACGAGGGCCGATCTCAGAAATCGAAGAGGCACCTACTTTTCTAGCCTTGTCAACACCTGTCACACGCACACTCAGCTTTGCAGAAATTATGGGCATTCTGTCGAAGACTTCTGGTGAAGTAGAAAGCACATGAATCTTACTGTTCAATCACCCACTTCCCACACGCAACAATAGCTCATGGGTACCACAAATAACTTTGCCAAAGTTCTCTGCCAAAGTTGAGCACGTGAAGCTTGCAGCTCCCACTACATCGCTCTGACCAAGAAAGGTAAAAGAATAGCAAAGAAACAGCACTAACAAAAGTTTAGACACATAAATTTTGAAGGTCTAGCTACCATATTATTACCCACAACTGTAAAGGAACAGTACCACTGCTGGATAATTGGAAAGTCCCTGTGTGTCAACCTCTGTGCTTCGTGGCAAGGTAGACTAGCAAACATGCCCAACCTTTACTCACATTCGAGAAAACACTCCCAATAAGATTGCTTGCTCCAAAATCGAAGAGGCACCGTCCTCCGAATCTCGAGAGCCAGACTCCCAACATGACTACTTTCTCAAAATCGAAGAGAGGGTAAAGGAACAGTACCATTGCTGGATAATTGGAAAGTCCCTGTGTGTCAACCTTTGTGCTTCGTGGCAAGGTAGACTAGCAAACATGCCCAACCTTTACTCACATTCGAGACAACATTCCCAACAAGATTGCTTGCTCCAAAATCGAAGAGGCACCACCCTCCGAATCTCGAGAGCCAGACTCCCAACATGATTACTTCCTCAAAAATCGAAGAGACACTGCTCTCCGAATCTCGAGAGTCATACCCCCAGCATGATTGCTTTCTCAAAAATCGAAGAGGCATCGTTCTCCGAATCTCGAGAGCCAGATACCACAGACCACTTTTTCAAAGTGCTCTGACAGAGTTAAAACATGTGAAACTGGCAGCTCCCACTACCGTGCTATGACCAAGCAGGGTAAAGGAATAGCATTACTACTTGTTGTTAGGGAGACTCCTATATATGTCGACCTCCATCCCCAACGGACAGGCAGACCTGCAAAAATGCTCAACCCTTCATCATATCTGAGAGGGCACTCCCAACGAAGCCTTTCGAAATATTCAGCTTTCTTTCCCCCCGATAATACCTCTGCAAACAAGCTATACTAGAGCAAGAATATCTCATATCATCAGGGTTAAAAGCAAGAGTATCCCATATCATGCTTTTTCCCTGTCTTTTCTTTTGGCCTTGTTTTTACCTGCAAGACAAGGAGAAAGAGAGCAATCAGTCAGCACTTGGAATCAAGCTTCCAGCCAGGAACTGACTGCCTGGAACCCCTTACCTGATTACTTACCTGGCATTGCTCTCGAGTACTCATCTTCAACATCTTATGTTTCCAGGGAAGATTCTGCATCTGCTTGAGGAACAGATAGGGCAAGTGCGAAGGATACAAGGAAGCATGTGGAGACAAGCGTAACAGCACATGTGCCGATACATTCATTACTCTGTCAAAAGCAAAAGTATCCCATATCAGCAGGGTGGAACGTACTCTAGATTTGATGGACTTGTTTTGACCCTCAAATTCTTCAGTCGGCCTTATACTCTGGAGGAAACCAGAAAACCCTCCAGCTCAGTTCAAGAATAAGCCTGTGGAAAGTTACTTCTTCAAAAGCAAAAGTATCTCATATCATCTCTTCTCATTTTTCTTCTCTTTATCCTTCATGCTGCTGCAAGATGGGGAGAAGGTGAACAATCAGTCGGAGCTCTGATTGCTTACCTTGTCTGTCACCTCTTTCAGCAGACCCCCTAGCTCGGCGACTTGGGGGACTCCTACTACATGGTTTGTATCGCGCTTGACCAAGCCTGAAACTACAAGTAAGCTTCAAGTGAAATTGATACATTACCTTGTGCATCTCCACCAGTTAAAGATACCACCCCTGGATGGAGGAAGAGTACTTCCAGAGAAGATGCCACATCTACCTATGAGACAGATAAGGCAAGTCAAGACGACACCACACTCCGATACTTAGAAGTTTCGTGATTACGAGATCATTCTCCCACAATATTTCCTAATGTCATTTGTACTAAATCATTCACTTGTACTCAATAAATGAGAGCTTGAACCTATGTACTTGTGTAAACCCTTCACAATTAATGAGAACTCTTCTATTCCGTGGACGTAGCCAATCTGGGTGAACCACGTACATCTTGTGTTTGCTTTCCTATCTCTATCCATTTATATACTTATCCACACTAATGACCGGAGCAATCTAGCGAAGATCACAAAAAGCGATCGTTTTCGCTACCTAGGATCTATCTTGCAAGAGAACGGAGAATTAGATGGAGATCTCAACCATAGAATACGAGCTGGATGGAAAGAGTGCATCCGGCGTGTTGTGTGACCGTCGTAGGCCACTGAAGCTCAAGGGAAAATTTTATAGGACGGCAATAAGGCTAGCGATGTTGTATGGCACAGAATGTTGGGTGGTGAAGCATCAACACGTACACAAAATGGGTGTAGCGGAGATGAGGATGCTTCGTGGGATGTGTGGGCACACGAGAAAGGATAAGATTGGGAATGAGGATATCCGAGGTAAAGTAGGAGTAGCCGAAATTGTAGGAAAGATGAGAGAAAATCGGCTCCGGTGATTTTGAACATGTGCAAAGAAGGCCGACTGACGCTCCGGTTCGAAGATGTGACTACGGGACAGAGGTTCAGGGCCGAAGGGGTAGAGGAAGACCTAGGACAACTTTGGAAGAAACTCTAAGAAAAGACTTAGAGTACTTGGATCTAACGGAGGACATGACACAAAACCGAGCGCAATGGCGTTCTAGGATTCATATAGCCGACCCCACTTAGTGGGAAAAGGCTTTGTTGTTGTTGTTGTTGTGGACGTAAGATCAGGTTACCACCAAATCAGAATGCATTGAAAAGACTGCATTTAGGACTGATGATGGCCATTATGGGTTTTTGGTCATGCCATTTGAGTTAACCAATGCTCCTGCAACTTTTCAGTGCCTTATGCATGAAATATGCAGACCTTATCTTACAAAGTTCATTTCTTGGGAATCTCACTTGGAACATCTTAGAATTGTCTCAAACTTCTGCAAGATCATACATTGTTTGTTAAAAAATCCAAATGTGCTTTTGGTCAGAACCAAGTCAAATATTTAGGACATATAGTTTCTAAAAAGGGTGTTGCAGCTGGTCCATTTAAGTTGAAAGCTATTACTCACTGGACAATTCCCAATTTCATTAAAGCACTCTGAGGATTTTTAGGTCTTGCTGGCTACTATAGAAAATTCATTCCTGGTTTTAGGAAAATTATTAATCCTTTGATAGTTCTAACCAAAAAGGATAACTTCAAGTGGTTTAATTTAGCAACTGCAGCATTCAATGAGCTTAAGCATGCTATGCTTTCTCCTCAAGTGTTAGCTTTCCTTGATTTTTCTCAACCATTTATAATTGAGAGTGATGCCTTAGGTTCTAGTACTGGGGATGTCCTACAACAGAATGGCAAACCTATTACATTCACCATCAAAACTCTTAGTGTGAGGAATCAGTCCTTGTCTGCTTATGAAAGAGAAATAATGGCAACCTTTCATGTAGTGAAGAAATGACAATCTTATCTGGTAGGAAGACATTTTATCATTAAAACAGACCATCACAGCCTCAAATTTTTCTTACAGAATGGAGCTAATACTCAATTTCAACAGAAGTGGGTCTCAAAATTGCTTGGATTCAATTATGAAATCCAATACAAATAGGGTTGTGATAACCAAGTGACTGATGCACTTTCAAGGATTCTTAATGATGCAATTTCTCAAAGTCCTTGTATGGAATTGTCAGCTATATCTTATCCTTACCTCAATAGCTTGGATGATCTAATAAGACATACTAAGAAAGCTGCTTGGGTTATGGACAAAATTCAAGAGGTATTAAACTCTTCTGACTCTACTTTGATCAGTTCTTTCAAATACAAGGTTGAGAAGGGTTTCTAAGATACAAAGGTAGAATTGTTTTGAGTCCCACTAGCTCTTGGTGACAAAGAGTTTTTTAAGAACATAACAGCAGCCCTATTGCAAGTTATGTTGGTTTCTTAAAAACTTATAAAAGATTTTCAAGAACCTTTTATTGGATTGGCATGAAGAAGGATATTAAGGAGATGGTGGCTAATTGTCAAATCTATCAACATAAATATGAAACCTTAGCTCCTACTGGATTAATTCAACCACTACCTAACCTTCAAGGGTATGGATTGACATTACTAAGGAGTTCATCATTGGTCTTCCACAATGTAGGGGTAAATTTGTCATTTGGGTGGTTTTTAATAGGCTATCCAAGTATACACATCTTTTACCTCTTTCTCATCCTTACACTGTTGCATCAGTGGTCCAATTCGTTGTGGAACACATCTTCAAACTTCATGGGATGCTTGCTTCTATTGCATGTGATAAAGATTCAGTGTTCATGAGTAAATTTTGGAAATTTTTTTTTGCCTTGCAAGGATCTTCTCTGTGTTACTGTCACGCCCCGTTCTCGAGATACGCGCGAAACTGACTCGTGACGGTAGACTGTAGTGGGATGCCAGGAAATACAAATTGAAATACTGAACTAAAATCAACAATATTCACATCTTTTTAAGGACAAGTATAAGGGTAACCTAACACTCCAAGCTCTCTGAACTCTGTCTGCTATCCCAAAGCTCATCGTATGTACTAAAACCTACATAATTGCCCCTACACCATGGGAATGGTGCACTGAGCAAATAACAACCCAGATAAGCCACGAAGATGGTGTGAGTGACAATAATTCTACGTATGTGATACTATTAAAACCCAACCATCAATTCGGTTTATGAATGTCAAATATAAAATCATACTTTATAATATCGCAAATAAACCACTGAAAATCTCGAAGAAGTCACATAGACATCCAACGGCTCATCTGAAACAAGTCACAAAAGCTCACAACCATAAACTCATACAACACAATGAAAAGTAGGGTTAAAGTGACACAGTTCGGCCGAAGCCTACATCTTTGAAGCTATCTTAATCCAAACTCAATCTGAAGAATTAACAAAGCAATTAATCAGGTTCCGGACTTCTTAACGAAACCATAATACCAAACAGGATTCCGGACCACTCAATGGAATCAAACCAAGATATGATTCCAGACCACTCAACCGAATCACGAAGTAGAAAAGATTTCAGACCTCTCAACGGAATCCGAGTGGATACGATTCCGGACCTTTCAATGAAATCCAAGTTGGATATGATTTCGAACCACCCAACGAAATCGCAGAGCACGAGGGATTCCAGACCACTCAACGAAATCTAGAATGAGCATGGAACTGGACCACTCAACGGAACTCCAGTGGAAACCTAGTTCCAGATCACTCAACGAAACCGAGCAGAAGGCCAACAACCATAATGTACAATGACTCAAAGAAATGAGACAAGGTACAAGTTACTCAATTTAGAAAAGCTCAACAAAGTGAAATAAGGCACAAATACTAAATTTAGAACGAATTAACGAAACGGAAAATGAAACAATATCGAAGCAACAAATCCCCATCACAATGGGTTAACGGTCCACTATTAGCCTTCACATTTCATCACAACATGCCAATCATACAAATCAAACCATATTTATTGAAATTCAGTTTAACAAAACTGCTTGTATATTTCATCATGTATTGGTATTACAAGAGATGGCTCTTATAGAGAGACCGAGCTAGGTAAAAAACCCATTGAACAATTACAAAACAGCAACAAGAAAGAGACCAAGAGATAAAAAAGCTAGCCCTAGTTGCAAGTTACAAGAAATCTAGAGCTGAGATACTAGAAGACATAAACCCTAGAATTAAGGGATGGTTGATAACAAAAAATGACGGTTTAGTAACAGCTGCAACTCTACTCGAGAATGAGGGCTAGAGTTGCAGTTGCAACTTGAACTTTGATGAGTTGTGATGTGCCTTGAGCAACTTTCCAACATAGACCCAAGTAGACACTAGCATGCTCATACCCGGTCAGTTTCAATACTCCCCCTTAAGCTGGATCAAGAAGATTAATTGATCCAAGCTTACTCAGCAATCTTTGAAAATGAGTAAAGTCGAGAGCTTTAGTGAACAAGTCAGCAAGTTGATCGGAACTTTGAGTGTACACTGTGTTGATGACTTTGGATTGGACTTGAGCACTAATGTAATGACAATCAACCTCAATATGCTTTATCCTTTCGTGAAAAACTGGGTTCAAAGCTATGTGCATGGCAGCTTGGTTGTCACAAAATATAGACATAGGTTCTGTGTCGATGTAGCCAAGGTCAGCTAGGAGACTCTTTAACTAGATTAATTAATAAGTCGTGGATTCCACCAACAAATGTACAGAAATCAGTGGTAGACTTACGATCGAGGGCATTACCTGCCCAGTCAGCATCTATGTAAGCCATAATGTGATTTTAGCCATGTTTTTTCATGAGCAAGCCTTTGCCAATTGACCCCTTCAAGTATCTAAGTATCCTTTTGACAATCCCCTAGTGAATCAGTGTGGGAGAGTGCATAAATGGGCTGACCAGGCTTACTGAATAAGCAATGTCAGGTCGTGTAATTGTGAGGTAGATCATCTTTCCTACCATACATTGATAGACACTAGGGTTTGACAGTGGTTCACTTTGGACATCTAATTAAAGTTTGTTCACAAGAAGGGTACGTGCTGGCTTGTAGTCCAACATGTGAGCTTTATCCAATAGATCAAGTACATATCTTCTTTGATTTAGGAACAAACCCTTGGAGGATGTGACCATTTCAATGCCAAGAAAGTACTTTAAGATTCTTAAATCCTTAAGAGCAAATTGTTGATGAAGAGAGGATTTTAGGGCATTGATTTCTTCTATGTCGCCGCTCGTTATAATAAGGTCATCAATGTATATAAGGACAATGAGCTTACCATGAAGAATCGGCATGACTCCTCTTGAACCTTGGAGCTTCAAGAACTGAGCTTAACTTCGAGTACCAGGCTCGGGGAGATTCCTTGAGTCCATATACAACCTTGTGAAGTTTGCAAACTTTGTTAGTTTCATGCTTTTGTGGATGTCCGAAAGGAAGCTTCATGTATACCTCATCTTCAAGTTCACCATGGAGGAATGCATTTTTCACATCCATTTGAAATAGAGACCAATCATGATTAACTGTGATAGACAACAACACTTGTACAATGCTCATTTTGGCTACAGAAGCAAATGTCTCATTGTAGTCAATGCCATAAGTTTGTGTGAAACCACGTGCTACTAACCGAGCCTTGTGTCTTTCAATACTGCCATTTGAATGAAACTTTGTCTTGTATATCCACCTACTCCCTACTGCCATTTTTCCCTTTGGAAGATCAACCACACTCCATGTTTGGTTGTCATTCAGTGCGTTAAGCTCTTCTTTCATTACTTCCTACCATACTTGAATGTGAGAAGCTTCATTAAAGTTCCTTGGTTTAACATTAGTGGACAACTGATTGAGAAATGCTGCATAGGATGTTGACAGTCTTTGATAGGTTAAAACTTTAGAGATGGGATGTCTTGCATTGTACATAATGTACTCTTGCAGCCTTAATAGAGGATGCATGTCTCAAGTAGGATTTCTTCGTGGTGCCAAGACAGGTTGTGGTGCAGTGATTGAGTTTTCTTGATCATGAGCTGTTTCCTCACCATCACGTTGCTTCGAGTGATGTTCGAGAGGAACATTTTGAGGATTGCATTTATGTAGGTGTGCTGGGGTAGGCAAAGGAAATATGTCAATAAGACTCTCCCCCTGAGGTTTATCATTGCAACCTTTGTGAAAAAATGGAGTATGCTTATCAAATCGAACATTTCTTGAGACTCTAATCTTTCCATTATGAGGATTGTAGTATTATATCCTTTTTAGAGCTTGAGTATCCCATAAGCACACTTTTGACAGCTCTAGGTTCGAGCTTATCTCGATGTGCAACTTAAACATGTACATAACAGGTGCACCCAAAGGTTCTAAGGTGTGAGATGTCAATATTTCTTCCCTTCATTACTTCAACAGGTGATTTTGAATTTAAAACATGAGTAGGTAATCTGTTAATGATGTAAGCTGCAGTGAGAAGAGCTTGAGACCAAAACCTTTTGGGAACATGCATTTGAAACATAAGGGACCTTGTTTTCTCCAATAAGTCACAATTATTTCTCTCAGCTACACCATTTTGTTGTGGTGTACCAACACAACTAGTTTGATGTAAAATCCCATGATTGCTCAAATAATTAGACATGTTATGGGATGTGTATTCAATGCCATTGTCCGATTGTAAGACGTTTAATTTAGATGGGAATTGGTTTATGATCAGTTTATGAAAGTCTTTGAAAGCATAAAAAAATTCACTCTTGAACTTTAAGAGATAAACCTAGGTGACCCAAGAGTAGTCATCAATAAAAGTAACATAGTATTTATATCCATCAAATGAGTCTACACGAGAAGGACCCCATATATCTAAGTGAACAACCTCAAACAGTTTACTAGTTCTAGACTTGGAAGAAATAAAAGGAAGTCTAGTTGCTTTTGACATTTGACATATCTCACACTCATGTGGTGGTTTACAAAAATTAGGAAAGAGTTTGGTCATCACAAGTTCTGAAGGATGGGCCAGTCGAAGATGCCAAAGTTGGTATTCTTGAAAGAGACTTAGGCTGGCAATAAGGTACTTAACAGGCTTGAACTTCTTTAAGACATAATAGAGTCCATTTAAGAGAAGCCCTTCACCAATCTTCTTCCGAGTAACTCGATCCTGAAATACAACATTGTGAGGAGAGAATATGGCAAGGCAATCTAGAGTGGTTGTTGACTCGATCTCATCACTTAACAGTTTAAGTTTTCCTTTTCCTAGAATAGGTTCTCTTTTCCCATTTGCTTCAGACACATGTGTAGATTTACTAATATTTTGAGTCTATAATCCAACAATCATGTGTAATTTCATTGAATGCAGTGGAGAGAGTAGTGATAATACCTAAAACATTGTCTTGAGTTGTGGTCTCAGTCAAGAAACCTGCAAATTTTCATAGCATGGCAGTAAGATTCTTAGCGGTCAATTCCTCATCTTGAGTGGTGCCTCCTCTTCTTTGAAGAAAACTTGCAAATTCATTTATCAAATCTATTGGATTTGCAGTGAATTTTACAATTCCACCTATCAAAGAACTAGTTCAATGGATAGCATTTAGAGTGGTTCATTTCCCTTCTTTGATCATTCTTCCTTCCTTATCAAACCTTGGTTTTAACTCCAGGTGCAAGATCCATCATTTTTCCCTTAGATGCCCTTTCATGTTACAGTAAGTACATTTCCAATCTGCCTTCTTTCTAGTGAAAATTTTGTCACCAGTGTGTTTATGATTGCAAGTGAAAGCCCTAGCCTCAGAGTTAGACTTAAGCTCAATGTGCATGACTTTTCTTCGAGTTTCCTCCCTTTGAACAGCTTGACAAACACTATTAAATGAGGGCAGATTAGGTGTCATCAAAAAATGACTTCGTAGATCTTCATATTTAGCTCCTAGACTTGCCAGGAATTGAAACACTTTGTCTTCATAAGCTCTTTTAAGGAGTGCAGCATAATCGATTGTATGTGGTCGGTACATGTCGAGTTCATTCCACATGGACTTCATGCTTCCAAGGTGTTGCACGAAGGATTGGTCACCTTGCCTTAGCCTAACAAGGTCCTTCTTAAGTTGAAATATATGAGCAGCATTGTTTTGGCTACCATACATCTCTTTGATAGATTCCCACAAAATACGAGAGGACTCTGAGTAGTTGAAGAGCTCAGATAGCTTAGGTTCCATGGAATTAAGTATCCAGGACATAACAAGCTGATCATTTGCATGCCATGCACCATACGATATGGAGGATGGTTAAGGTGTTTCAATGCTTCCATTAACATACCCTAACTTCGGTCTTCCACATAGGGCAAGAGAAATGGCACGTGACCAAGGTAGGTAATTGAACTTGTTTAGCAACATGGAGCACAGACGCTGATTTGGATTGATCTCACCATGAATTATACTAGAAGGTAGAGTGTTTGAAGAGCTTGTAACCTCTTAGCTTAAAGCTTGATTGGTGAATGAAGAACAGAAGATACAAAGTTTTTTTTTTTTTGAATGAATCGGATTGCAGAGACAGGACTGTATGGTTCCTGCTCTAATACCATATTGAAATTCAGTTTAACAAAATTGTTTGTATATTTCATCATGTATTGGTATTACAGGAGAAGGCTCTTATAGAAAGAGCGAGCTAGGTAAAAAACCCATTGAACGGGTACAAAACAACAACAAGAAAGAGACCAAGAGATAAAAAGGATAGCCCTAGTTACAAGTTACAAGAAATCTAGAGCTCAGATACTAGAAGACATAAACCTTAGAATTAAGGGATAGCTGGTAACAAAAAATGACGGTTTAATAGCAGCTGCAACTCTACCTGAGAATGAGGGCTACTGTTGCAGTTGCAACTTGAACTTTGATGAGTTGTGATGTGCCTTGAGCAACCTTCCAACATAGACCCAAGTAGACACTAGCATGCTCATACCCAGTCAGTTTCAATAATATTTCAAATATACAAGTCAAATCTCATTTCATAAACATAAATCGATGGCTAAGTATTAAAAATATCAATTTAATAGAAAACATATTTATAAAACCAAGTCATATCCACACAGGATAACAATTACGAAAACAGGGTAATCACCAATATCACATATATTAAAGTCACTCACCTGGAGCCCGCACTACGAATCCCTAGCTCGAATAGCGAGGCGTCCACAAATGATCATCGCCTAGAACAAATATCAAATCACACCTCAGAATTTTATCAATAGAACATGTAATCGTAGATTATACATGTCATCTAGGACATTCTAGAATAATTTGGGACCAGTTGACCAAAAGTCAACCGTCGGGTCCACAACCCTAGCAATTCAATTTGAAAAATCCGCATATCGGATTTTGAATCCATAACTTCTCAAGGTTCTCATTATGCTCATATAACAACATACTAAAACTTCATTACAATCCATCAGTTGGATCTTCGCCAATCGCTAAGATTAAGTGGCGGTCAACATTGATTTAACAAACATAGAAATCCAATTCGGGAAGATCCGTATGTCAGATTTCTGATTTGTAAGTTCCTATTGTCCTAAAATACTACGTATTATTATTAAAGTTTAGTTACGATCCAACGGTTGGATCGTCTATTCATATAATGACCAAGTGGCGGTCCCTATCAAAACTATAGTCATACGATGAGATTTCGTTAATCAAACGTCACATATGGATTTGAGGCATCCAATTTAGCCTAGGGAAGTCAAATGGTGTCTCCACTCACGCGCTGCCGCACTCAGTGGCCGGTCGCCCAGACTCATAGGAAAATTTAACTTTTTCCAAAAATTACCAAATTTTATCACAATGAAGATCTCAATGAGTTGAGAAAGTTTTATACATGTTGCCAAGTCCAATTTGGCCGGGAAAGGCCCTAAATTGGCTCTCACTCATTTGAAACCTTAGAATGGGTGAGCTATGGGTGAGCTTCGATTCTCCTTCCTCAGTGTTCCGACGCCCTTACAACTGGTTGGGTCTTGTTCCTGGGTTGATTAAGGGTGGTGGTGGGTGGTGCAACTCGTCGGAATGACGGAATCGCGGTCGATTACCTCCAGTGCTTCGGTGAAGTTCCTCGCAAATTTGGACCTAAAACCTTTTGATATTGGGCAGGAATTGTAGAGGGGAGGTTGTGGAAGAGGTTACAGGTGGTGAATGTGTGAATTTTAACGGAAAAAATGGCGAAAATCGCTGGAATCAAACCAGGTTGGCTGCATGTACACGGGTCGACGGGAAGAGGGAAGGTTATTTCTCTCTTTTCTTGATTGGTCCTTATTCACTTCCCTCACTTCTAATTGGCCCCTTAAACTTGTACCTGATTGGGCCGGTCCTCACCTTTGATTGGTTACCATTCCCACATGGTGGGAGTTTTAATTAATAAAAAATCTATAGTTTAGTAAATCGACTTCAAATGTTTGTAACTATACTATTAAAACCTGGATTCCTAAACAGCTTTTGCCTATCTGTTCATGGTTTCGAGATTATAACAAAAATGTTACTTGTGACCTCGAAAGGTCAACGAATTTTAAAGATTAATTATGAAAATTTCAAACCCGATAACTATTCAATTAAATTCCTAAAATTTATGGAATTAACATTAACTAATAAAGATAATGTAAACGTGAAATACGAATTTAAATAACGAGATACGTAATAAATAGTGAAATTTCAAAGACAGGATTTCACAATTACAGTTCAGGCTATCATCCACAGACAGATGGATAGACAGAAGTGGTAAACAGATGTTTAGAGACTTATCTGAGGTTTTTTTTGCAGTTTACAACCCAAGAAATGGACAAATTGGTTAACCTGGGCCGAGTAGAGTTATAACACTGCTCACTATTTTACAACCAAACAATGTCCTTATGAAGTGGTTTATGGTCAACCACCACCTGAAATTCCTATCTATGAAGCAGCTACTACTAAACTTGAAATGGTTGATAGAAGTTTATTGGAGAGAAATAGGATCCTATCCTTGTTAAAAGAAAATTTGGAAGCTACTCAAAATAGGATGACAGTACAAGCAAATAAACACAAGACTGAGAGGGTATTTCAAGTTGGTGATTTAGTGTATTTGAGATTAGTACCCTATCAGAAGATGTCATTGGCTTCTCAATCATTTCATAAGCTTCAGCCTTGATTTTTTTGTCCTTTTGAAATTTTGGCAAAGATTGGCATAGTGGCATACAAGCTCAAACTCCCTGAGAATTCCAAATTACTAGTCTTTCATGTTTCTTGCCTTAAGAAACATTTGGGACCTGTTATTCAACCTACTGTTTAGTTACTAGTTCTTACTGATGATGGCAATCTTCAAGATGTTCCAGTGGCAAATTAGACAAGAAAATGGTGAAGAAGGGCACTACAACAACTACTGAAGTCTTAGTGCAGTGGCAGAATCATGCTCAGCTGTGAGAGAATTATTCAAGACTAAGAGGCCAATTTCCAATAGCGGCTTAGCTGTGATGTGTTGTTGACATTTTGGAATTCTTTAATGTGTTGCCATTAGTTTGTGTTCATTTTGTTTAGACTATTTTGTTTTGTATTAAGTCTTGTAATACAAGCCTTGTTTTGAGGAGGGTATTGATAGGATTTCTATGTAATTGCTGACTCAGCATGTTGAATCAGTGATGTGGATGGGCTGACTAGGATGGAATATAGTTATTAAGTGGATAAGTTTGTTAGAGAAGGTTGTTAGTAGGTAGCTTGCAAGATAGGCTATATAGTTACTATATAAGGATAAGCTGTAAAAGGAAAGATGTTGTATAAGTTGATGTTGTAATGAAATACCCAGTTTACTATTACATTGAGTAAGAGCATCTCCATTGAAAGTTCCTATTTAGGGACTCCCACCACCACTTTTGAGTACTCATTTAAGGACTTAATGGGAATCTTTGTGTCCTTAAGGAAATATTGCCTCCAATGGTTGAGTCCTTATAGTAGAATCCCTAAATTTGAAGTTTTTTTAATTTTATGTGATAATTTGATTAATTAATTAAAAGTATTACAAGCTTAAAATCTTCAATCAAATTGTGGGCCCCGTTTTCCACTAAAGGGGCATATTTTTTTTGTTTGTGTTAACATTTTTTAATTAACTAAAAACATAACAGCATTAAAAGATCAATTGTTTCATGTGAAGAAAAAAAAAACATCAATAGCTTCAATCAAACTTATGGGTCTTGTTTTCCACTCAAGGTTGTTCCTATACAGTTCCTATATGTGAGGACATACACTATGTATCAGGTGAGTCCCTATACTTTAGGGACTATGTTTCCTATTCATTTGTCTTTATAATTGTTTTATACCCATTTTTACGGTGATTGTCCCTATTTAAGAACTTCACTGGAGATGCTCAAGAAGCAGAGTAAGGGTTGTATCACAAAGAACCACCTAGTACTTCATTAGTCCATTTGTCTCCACACTCCTGGGCCAAGGCCTGGAAGAAAATTTTCATCACAATCGTGTAAATCTTAAAGCCTAGATTGTGGCTTATGGATGATGATGAAGAGGTCGTTTCTGAAGCCTTAATTTAATCTGCACAGTTGCCCCTCAAATTCTGTCACAAACTTGTGTGACATTAAAGGTAAGCTGTAAGCATGGATATGTGAGGCAGCCATTTTTTCTGTCTGAAGAGAGGAGACGAAGTTCTTAGTTGCAGTTGAATGTTCAACGTACTATAGGTGTTAGTGGCAACATGATTTTGATATGGATCCAAAAACTATATCACCGATGTTTATGCAATGTTCCCACTGGCTGATCGCAACAACCCATCGCCCAACTATATTATTTACTTCTGATTTGAAATGAATCGGGTAGCGTGTATGTGATATATAAAATCATAAAATATGTAGCTCACGAGTGGTATTATATCATATTCTATAGGCCTATTCTATATACATAAAAGTTAGACAATAAATCTTCTATCCAGCTTTCCAGCTCTACCTGCCTGCCTCTATAGGGACGAAGGGCTGGTATGATATTGCTGTGCTTTGAAAAAAAACTGTTGTGAGAATAAACGGCTGTGCTGTGAGAATAAACGGCTATGAAATAAATCAGCAGAGTGTTTGGTAAACTTTTTTGTAAAAGTGCTTTTGGAAAGAAAAAAAAACAGTCTGATAGTGGGTCTTTTCATTAAAGGAGCAATGTAGCTCCGTGTGCTTTGAAAAAAAAAGCCAGTTTTCCAAAGCTGCAAATAGCAGCTTCAGCTTTTTCCTTTGATTTCAGCTTATTCTCACAGCAGCTTCCAAATAAGCCATTTTTTTTTAATTTACCAAACACCTAAAACCCTCACAACTTTTTTTCATGGGTGCTTTTTTTTAAGCACCTCACTCCCAAACTAGGGCGAATTCAACTCTGCACAGAAAATATATAATTCAATGGCGTAAACGCCGTATTTTTAATTAATTAATGAATTAAAATCATGGGGTCACATTATCTATTTCTGAATATCTCATATTTCAATTCCTACCAACTGGGCATTTATATCATATACATGCATGTTCATTTTCCTTTGTTTTCTTCATGCAATGCATTTTTATTTTCCATATTATATTGCTGCACTTCCATTTCATAATGATTTTAGCTGATTAATAAATGAAATTGTGATTGTTTTGAGGAGGCAAGATCTGCAAATGCCTTTTCTCTTGTCTTTGCAAGAAAATAATCCAAGCTAATAAGAAAATAGGCTCATTATATGGAGTGGTTCCCCACAAAGAAAATCAACCATGTGGAGATTCAAATCTGTACATGTTGAAATTTTATTCTTGCTATCGCTGGATCTACCATGTATATCTCGATTATCTTTAATCATCCGTGTTTAATCACCTTATAAATGTTGAGACAATTGGAATCTTGGCGACTATAATTTCAATTAAGTTGCACGAAATACCGAATCCATTATGAGTTTTTAAACCTGTTGAAAAGCTATCTTTGAGAAGGAAAACAAACGGTACAGTTTATTTAACCTCAAGTTTTTTAACCTTTGAAAGGGATCATTCCATGAAGAAGTACTGAAGTGGAGAAATAAACTGACGGACTAAGCAGCGATATGTTTGAGTCGGAGTATATCTTTTTAGGGTTTTTATCACAAATAGTCATTAAAATTAACTCTCACCATCAAGATGATCTCTGAAATTAAAAATCAATAAATGTAGTCCTTGAAAATAGGTGTCGCAAATTAATGTGGTCATTCCGTCACAATTCTATTAAGATATTTGTTAAGTGCTGTTGTGGCATATAAATGGGCCTCATAAGTCATTTTTTTCTCACAATTGGTCCTTAAAATTAACTCATGACATCCAAATGGTCTCTGAAATGGACCCGTGACATCAAAATGATCCCTGAAATTGAAATTTGATCAAGTAGGGTTTAGGGTTTAGGAAAACAATCAAATTTCTTCCTAATTTCATGCCTCAAATCAAGGGTTTTTATCACAAATGGTCCCTGAGATTGACCAAACTCATCATTTTGGTCCCTCACTTTCAAAATCAATCAATGTCGTCCCTGACATTCACTACCACACATCAATTTGGTCCTTCCGTTTAGATTTCGTCAATTATTCTGTTAGTTTGTATGTGGGATCCACAAATCCAATAAAATGGTGACACGTGGATTATACAAAAGAAGGGTTTTTGTTGCAAATGGTCCCTGACATCGATCAAACTCCTCATTCTGGTCCCTGAGTTTCAAAAATCAATAAATTTGGTTCTTGACTTTCACTATCGCACATCAATAGAGTCCTTCCATTAAAATTTCGTCAATATTTTTTGTTAGTGTGTTGATGTGGTCCCATTAGTCCAATCATATGGCACCAAGTGGATTAACAATAAGAAACTAATATTTTTTTTTAGAGTGAACCAACTGGCGAGTATTCCGCGCTGACATTTCTCTCGCATCCCACAATCCCGATTGGAAAATAAGATTCAATCTAAATTTGATAAAATCGAATCCAAATTCAATTCAAATATGATAGGATTATAACCAAGGGGAAACTTGAAATAAGTCCAAATTTGTAAGCAATTACTAGATGTAGTCCAATTTTATTTAATTATTGATTTAAGTCCAATGACTCATTGTCCATGTCATTTTATTTTCATTTTTTGGTTAAAATTACCCCTCTATTAACATTATCCTTTAATTCTAGATTTACTTGTATTATGAAATTAATTATAATTGATTATTTATCTTTAAATAATCCCCTACTTGTAGAATTAGTTTTAAAGTATATCTCTTATTCCATAACTCTCGTATACAATTTGTGTTGTGTTCTCCGATCCCCTTCCTTCTTGTTCAGTCTTCTTCTTTCAAGCTCTTATGATTTCTTCCTCCTTTTTGAAATACAAGGTCACAATTTCTAATTTTTTCAGTGGTATAGAGCTTTGAAGTATGCCAATACACCAACAAAAGATGCCTTGATGTACATGGTTGGTTTTGGTTTAGGTCGTTTTGATTGGGAACATTGCCATGAAAATATGAGTTTCATGCTTGCACTGGTAATTTCTTCCTAATTTTTAGTTTGAACTTGGATTATACATATTTTTCTTTTCAACCTTTATAGGAAATGCATTACTTTGTTTATCTACCTGTATTATATATTTCTGTAATGAATCTATTTGTATATTTTGTTTATTCTACCTGTGTTATAGATTAATTGTATTTTATCTACCAATATATCACAAATTTTTCTATCTCAAATTAATTGTGTTATCTACCTATACAATATGTTTTTGCTCATTAGTCTATTTATATCACATAGTATTTTGTGTTATCTATCTATACGATAGGTTTTTATTCATAGTCTACCTATATCATAGATTAATTAATATTATCTACCTACACAAATTTTTTATCTACCTCGACAACGTTTCTTTTAATTTTTGATAAACTTATAAGATTGGTTGTAATGTTTTTAATTAGAAAATGGGTAGATAAAGGTATTTGAAAATTCAAAGTTTTAAAATTTTAAATTCAAAAATAAAGAATTTAAATATTTTTTATTTTCAAGGGGCAAAATAGGTGTAATAAAAATCAAATAAAATTCGACCCAATCCGAAAACAGGTGAATTTTTTGGAGTTGGATCAAATTACCCCTATAACCAACTAGAGAGAACGAGAAGTGAGTTCATGGAGGATAAGAGCTTTAGTGGTGTCATGGTGCCTCCCTTTTCTTTTTGAGCATACCTAGATGAAGACGATGATGTCTTCTTTTTTTTTTTTTTTCTATTATTTTTTGTTTTCAATTTCTTATAGTACTTTTAGTTTTAAATCTTAAAAAAAAATTTATAGTTAATCCATGTGGGGTCATATGATTGGACCAATGGGACTATATTATCACACTAACAAAAAAATATTGACGAAATTTTAACGGAATGACTAAATTGATGTATAGTAGTAAAAGTCAGGGACCAAATTTATTGATTTTTGAAACTCAGGGACCAAAATAAGGAGTTTGATCAATGTCAAGGTCCATTTGTGATAAAAATTCTTCTTTTGTGTAATCCACATGTCACCATTTTATTGGATTTGTGGGTCCCACATGCAAACTAACATAAATAGTTGATGGAATCGAAATGAATAGTTGATGGAATCTAAACGGAATGACCAAATTGATGTGTGGTGGTGAATGTCAGAGACGACTGTAGACATCGAAATTTCGGTAAATAAATGTTGACCGATAAATCAAAGTTTCAACGCTCATGTATTACATAAATTTTACATGTAGCGTTTGTCTAAACAAAAAAATCGAAATAGTTGGAAAAGTCATCAAACAGGACACGTGTCAACACCTGGCAGAAACGACTTATTTCATCTGGGATATTATATTCAAAATTAGGCCTTGGAAATTTCTATAAATAGAAGGCTAATTCATTCATTTAAGGGGACCAAAATCATTAGGCAAAATTCTTGAAGCTTTGAAGCTCTGAAACTCCGAAGCTCTCAAGCATCTAGGTTCCCGAAGAATCAAGAAAGCTCTCTTCGTTCTTCGTTCATCGTTCTTCCAAGATCAAGCCCCAACGGCCATTTGGATCAACAATCATCCACCAATTCAAGATCAAGCCTCGACGGCCCTTGAAGGAAGTGTTCTTCGTTCTTCGTTCTTCCAAGATCAAGCCCCGACGACCCTTGGATTAACAATCACCAATTCAAGATCAAGCCCAGACGGCCCTTGAAGAAAGTGTTCTTCGTTCTTCGTTCATCGTTCTTCCAGATCAAGCCCCAAAAGACCCTTGAAGATCCGTTCATCACTGTTCTTCTTCAAGATCAAGCCCAAAAGCCATTGAAGATCCGTTCATCACTGTTCTTCAAGATTAAGCTCAAAAGCCCTTGAAGATCCGCTCATCACCGTTATTCAAGATTAAGCCTCAACGGCCCTTGAAGAAACACTCATCCTCAAGATCAAGCCCCAACGGCTCCTTGAAGATCCGCTCAAATCCATCTTCAAAGATCAAGCCCACGACCCCTTGAAGAAACTTCCAACAATTCATCCAAGATCAAGCCTCGACGGCCCTTGGATCAATCAAACATTCACAAATCAACACCTTACGGAGATCGAATCAGAGGATCAAATTTGAGAGAGATTGTAACCCAAAATCATCAAATACAAATATTTTGTTTGTGCACGTTGTTCTTGTCGCTTTCGTTTCAGGAATTTTCCGTGTTCACAAATTGGCACGCTCGGTGGGACTTTTCTCTACCTCTCATCTCTTTCTCCGTTCAAGAAATTCGAGCACACTTCCAAAATTAATGGCATCAAGGAAGGCTCAAACTGTTCCCGCAACTGGCGCAAAGAACAAGAGCGTCCTCGTCACAAGTGGTGTCACTTTAGGCATCACGACTCGAAGCAAGGCAAGAGCTACTTCTGCCGCCTCTTTCACCTCTACATCAACTCTGCCAAGGGAACAAGAGCACCCAAGGCACGAGCCTTTGATCACCTTAGCCTCACCAAGGGCACCAAGGGGTGAAAGTCCAAGGAAATACTCTGAATCCATGCTCTCCGATGCCGATTTGAGCGGCAGTTCAGCCATGCAAGTCATGACCATTGGAGCAACTTCAATCGATGAGCAGCTGGCTCAAATGAATGAAGCAATTGTAAGGCTAACATGAACTGTGGAAGAAAAAGACTTGCAAATCGCTGCACTCGTCAGCCGACTGGAGCCACAGGACGGCGAGAACCCTAACCCAGAAGATGAGCCTACAGTGGAGAGAATCGATGTGAAGCTGGAGCCAGACCAAGAAGCGGCACTCATGGGATCTCTTTCTATCCAGCAGTTGCAAGAGATGATTGCCAGCACCGTCAAGGCACAGTACGAAGGGAGCTCAAATACCTCCGGGTTGTACTCAAGCCTTATTCAAAGAAGATTGATGCCCTAAAGATGCCGAGGGGATATCAACCACCAAAGTTCATGCAGTTTGATGGAAAAGGAAACCCAAAGCAGCACGTTGCACACTTCGTTGAAACTTGCAACAACGCGGGGATGGAGGGAGACTACCTCGCCAAACAGTTTGTGCGCTCGCTGAAAGGAAACGCCTTTGAGTGGTACACGGACCTAGAGCCTGAGTCCATCAACAGCTGGGAACAGTTGGAAAGGGAATTCCTCAACCGCTTCTACCGCACTCGCCGCACTGTGAGCATGCTAGAGCTAACAAGCACAAAGCAGTGGAATGACGAGCCGGTCATTGACTACATCAACAGATGGCGCACTCTAAGCCTCGATTGTAAAGACAGGCTCTCGGAAAACTCTTCAATCGAGATGTGCATCCAAGGCATGCAATGGGGTTTGCAATACATCATTCAAGGCATCAAACCACGGACCTACGAAGGGCTAGCCACCCGCGCCCATGACATGGAGTTGAGCATCGCCCATTATGGGAAGAAAGAACCGATCGCTGACTACAAGAACGACAAAGTTCTTGGGACAAATGTGGAAAAGGCTGCATGGAAACCCACCAAGGAAGCGATGACGGTCAACACATCTCCCGTCAAAATCTCCACACGAGGCAATGCGATTCAAACCGAAGCTTTTCGTGATCAAGAGATGCGTAGACGCACTTTGAAAGAGCTGGAGGAGAAGACTTATCCATTCCCCGACTCTGATGTGGTTGCCATGCTGGATGACCTGTTGGACAAGAAGGTGATCGGTTTGCCTGAATGCAGACGGCCAGAAGAGATGAATCGCACTAACAGTCCAAGGTACTGTAAATTCCACCGCTTCATTAACCATCCAACAGAAAAATGCTTCGTACTGAAAGATCTCATCATGAAGCTGGCTCAGAAAGGAATCATCGAGCTAGATCTTGACGATGTGGTGAAGTCAAACTATACCACCATCACTTTTGGCTCTTCCAACTCAAGGTTTTCACCTCAACCGCTGGGGGCATCCTCAAAGACAAGCAAAGTTGAAGGATGGACTCAAGTCACTCCTAAGAAATTGCACAAGAAGCATACGTCTACTCCACAAGTCCGCCAATCGGAAAGGGGGCAAAGCAGCTATTGTCAACCTTCAAAGCAACGTGAACGTGTTGAAGATGATGAAATTGTGACACAAAGATCGTCCGTTGCCATCACGATGCGCGACTTCTTGCCTGAAGACTTCTTCAATCACTCGGTCAAGGCTCCTTGCTATGAAGATTGTGAGGAACGCCTCTCCAAAATTGCTTCACAAATTCACAAAGCTCCTTGTTCGCACGAGCCTAAACTGCACGAATCAACGCTCTTGGTCCGCACGAGCCTAAAAAGGGACAACCAATGCTCCTGGTCCGCACGAGCATAAAAGGCGACAACAAACGCTCATTGCCTGTACGAGCTAAAACTGCAAACGGCAACAAACGCTCCTTGCCTGCACGAGCTGAAACTGCAAATGGCACCAAGACACGCTCCTTGCCTGCACGAGTTAAAACTGCAAACGGCACAAAAAGAAAATACCAAAAAATATGTATGTATTTAAACTACGTTTTGACTTGATCTCTTTCTTTGGAAGGGTACGTAGGAAGCTCGAGCATTCGATTTCGAGTTCAGTCACATCAAAAAAAAAAAAAAAAAAAAAAAAAGGTTTGATTAACGTCTCATTGATGAAGGTCAATTTTATTACAAATTTACTTGCAATTTTCTTTGCACAAAATTAAATTACAGTTTCTTTGAAAAAAAAAATATATATATATATATATATGTATATATATATATACAGGCCCAGGCCCGGCTCTTAGAACCCAATCCACTCAACTTGCAGCTTGCCTCATGCCTGCCCTTCAAAACATGAGTCACAACCTATTTTTCTAGCCCATTCCCCATACCATTATCAGACCAGGAGATACGCCGCAGACGGTGAAGACGCGGCTGAGACAGTGGGTCCAGGTGGTTGCTGGCACGGTGAAACAGGGTTCGTGAGGTGATCAATGTAACCAAACCAGAGTTAAAGGTTGTAACCAAAACATCAATGTCAAACTTTGTCAATGATTGTTGTTTATGGTTCCAATTTCCACCGCTCAACTCCCCAGCCACGTCACTCTCTCTCCCTCTTCAACTCTCTCGATGTTTCTGATCTCTCCCGTAGCCATCTTCTTCCCGTGCTCATCCTCTCACCTTCTCCAAGATCAGATGCCAGAATCGAAGCAGTTGCGGCGGCGGCGCCAGTCTACTTTGTCCTCACTCCCTCCGCATCCCAGCCCAAGGCAGACAAACTCGGGTATTCCCAACAGAAGACAAAACGGACCGCCTCCGATTCAGGTTAAATGGACGAATCCGAGAAGAGAAAGGAACGGCTTAGAGCAATGCGCGTCGAAGCTAAAGAGACCGAAGCTTCACATAATGTTACAACTTCAGCCGTCCCTGGTTACCTTTCCAATCCGTTGGCCGAAGATACTACAGCTATACCAGTCCTGGAGGAGCCCTGTGCTCCTTTTAGGTTTGACTTTTACTCAGATCCTATGGCAGCCTTCTCTTCTGACAATAAAAGGATTAAAGTCGGCGACCAGATTGCACAAGATAATTTTAGACATTCAAATACTGGTGGGTTTCTGGGGGCAAGGCTTCCGTCACCTCTTTCAGGAGGACCAAGGAACCCTCAAATGACTGCTTCTCCTGCTCATCAGTTTCAAAGAAATTATTCGCCTGACCAGAGAATGTACCAAGTACTAGGTTCCTATCAAAATTTTAGTCCTCAAAGAAGCCCCATAGGAATGGAAAGACCTTTCCCTATGCATCACGGGAATCGACCTGAAGTTTGGAATGGAGTTGAATTTAGACCACCAGCAGCTCTTCTCCGCCGTGACTCATCCTCCTCTATAAACCTTCTCCTTCTGCCTATCAGCTTCAGCAGCAAGTGCAGCCCCTCCTCCTTCGTCTTTTCTCGAACTTAGGCCTGGGTTTTCACCCAATAACCTAGCTTGCAGAGAGCACCATATATAAAAAAAAAATTGGTGGAATCTTGGTGGACAGCATCATGCAAAAAAAAAAGAAAAATAAAATAAAATAAAATAAAATAAAGTTATAAAGGTTTCGGTGCATCAGGCACCATACAAAAGAAACAATAAAAAAATAATAAATATTATAATATATATATATATATATATATATATATATATAATAAATGGATGGTGCATCAGGCACCATCAGCAAAAAAAAAAAAAAAAAAAAAAAAAAAAATCTTTATGCTTTTGGCACTAAATACACACACATACACAAAGAATGAAATAAGGCTTATTTATTGATTTCTCTGAAAATTTACAGAAATGTACATTTTACATCAGTCAAAAAAAAAAAAAAAAAAAAATAGAGCAAACAGGAAGGAGCCTTCACGAAGGTTGCTCGTGTGAAACCTCATCACTCGGCGAAACCCCATGAGGAGGAGGCACTGAAGGTTGATCATTTGGAGCTTCATTACGCGGTACAGCCCCAGAAGACGAAGGCAAATGTTGTTGGAACAAACCCACAAACCTCTGATGATCAAGTAAAATCTGACCATCGAATTCTTGCATCTGATCAATCTTCCTCTTCATGTTTGTAGCATAGTTATGCGCAAGCCTGTGTAACTGTTTATTCTCATGCTTGAGCCCTCTAATTTCCTGTTTGAGACTCATCACTTCAGCCGCCAATGATTCAACTTGACGGGTTCGAGCAAATAGGCGTTGGGCCATATTAGACACAGAACCTGCACACTGCACACTGAGAGCCAGAGAATCCTTAACATCCAACTCATCAGACCGTTTGGAAAGCAGTCTGTTATCTTTGGGAGTGACAAGGTTCCGGGCCACCACCGCAGCGGTCATATCATTCTTCATCATCGAATCCCCAACGGTAAGAGGACCAGTAGGGGATATGAAGGATGGACGCCATATGTTGTCTGGAGAAGGCGGGACTACCTCTTCACCAAGGTTCAAATCAAAACGACGGTCAGAGGGTCCAGACATTTTCAAAGGTGTTGAAGAAATAAGAGGTCGAACAAATCAAGATCTTAGAAGTGCAAGAAGGGAGTTTCTACAAGCGAAAATTCAAGTGTGCTTTGAAACGAACTGCGTGCCTCTATAAAGATCAACACTCGACGGGATTTCAGAGATCGAAGAGGCGAGCTCAGAATTCGAAGAGGCCAATTCAAAAATCAAAGAGGCAAGCTCAGAAATCGGAGAAGCATCTTGCTTTTCCAGACGCGTCAGCACCCGTCACGCGCAAACTCAACTTTGCGGAAATCATGGGTAATTTGTCGAAGCGCCAATCCTAGATATCGAAGAGGCGCTAGTCCTTTTCAGCCTCGTCAACACCCATCACATGCAAACTCAGCTTTGCCGAAATCACAGGCAATTTGTCGAATCACCGATCCCAGATATCGAAGAGGCGCCAGTCTTTTTCAGCCTCCTTAACACCTGTCACATGCACACTCAGCTTGACGAAAATTACGGACAATTTTTTGAAGATTTCTGATAAAGAAGAAAGCACGTTAAGCCATACTGATCAATCACGCATTGGTTGCCGACACGAGTAAAAGAATAGTACCTCTACAGGTACTAAAGAATTTCCTATAACTGACCACCTTCACCCTCCATAGCAAGGCAGACATATAGAACCTTTCTTCATCTTCGAGAACCTTTCTTCATCTCCAAAAAATGCTTTCCCAACGAAGCCTCTCGAGTCACTCAATGTTCCTTATTCCTTGGGGTACCTCTGCAAGCAAATGACTCCAAAGCAAAAGTATCTCATATCACCAGGGTAGAAAGCAAGAGTATCTCATATCATGCTTTTTCCCTGTCCTTTACTTTGTCCTTGTTCTTACCTACAAAGACAAGGATAAAGAAAACAATATGCCGGAACCTCCACTCAAACTCGGGTAAGGAACCGACTGCTTGGAACCCTTCCCTGATTGCCTACCTAGCACTACTCTCGAGTACTCGTCTCCCACTGCTGCTGTACTTCTAAAGAAGCTGCCACACCTGCCTGAAGAACAGATAAGGCAAGTGAAAATGATACCTTGCAGCATGTGGAGACAACGTGCAGAAGAAACAAGCAGAGAAGAATGCAGTCTTCACAGTCAGCTCAGCAGAAGGAGTCCGAGCTGAGGAACTCAAGAAGCTTCCACATCTGCCTGAAGAAACAAGCAGAGAAGAATGCAGCCTGCACAGTCAGCTCAGCAGAAGGAGTCTGAGCTGAAGAACTCGAGAAGATGCTACATTCTGCCAGAAGAATAGATAAGACAAGGGAAAATGATACATTGAAGCATGTGGAGACAAGCACAACAAAGCACGTGCCGATTCATCCACTACTTCTTCAAAATCAAAAGTATCTCATATAATCAGTGTTGCAATCAATCTGAACGGTGAACTCATTTTGACCCTCAAATTCTTGGGTCGACTTACTAGGCGTTGTGGACTGCATGTGCCGTTTCACCACCCTTGAATCAAATCCTTAAAGATCAAGTCACCAACTGGAAGAAGAGCCCATCAATCTTGAAGATCATACCGTTGACCAAACTGCTCAAGTGTGAATTAGAAAGATTGAACAAAGAAACAGGCTGTCACCTTTACCTCGTGCCTGCTTGCCATGCGTTCGAATCAACCTTCGAGATCAAGCCTCAAAGGCCCTTGAAGAAGCTTCCAGCCAAAGTTCAAGATCAAGCCTCAACGGCCCTTGAAGAAATCACAAGTCCGATTCAAGATCAAGTGTCTACCACCCTTGAATCAAATCCAGTTCAAGAATAAGCTGTGGAAAGTCAACAATTGGAGGAAACCAGAAAATCCTCCAACCCAGTTCAAGAATAAGCTGTGGAAAGTCAACAATTGGAGGAATCCAGAAAGTTCTCCAATCTAGTTCAAGATCAAAGCTGTGGAAAGTCAACAAGTGCAACAAAATACGTGCCGATTCATCCACTACCAAAGCCAAAGATCATCTACCACATGAAGTTCCTTGTGGTCCAATTTCAACCTTCAAGATCAAGCCTCGACGGCCCTTGAAGAAATTTCAAACAAAAGTTCAAGAACAAGCCTCAACGGCCCTTGAAGGAATTTCAAACAAAAGTTCAAGAACAAGCCTCAACGGCCCTTGAAGAAAGCTCCAGCCCAATTCAAGATCAAGCCTCGATGGCCCTTGGATCGACATCTACATTAAGTGACTTCAAAACGCATCTCCTACACGCGACAAGCACATGTATACGACGCGCCTTGAAGTGGGGGCATTTGTAGACATCAAAATTTCGGTAAATAAATGTTGACCGATAAATCAAAGTTTCAACGCTCATGTATTACATAAATTTTACACGTAGCGTGTGTCTAAACAAAAAAATCGAAATAGTTGGAAAAGTCATCAAACAGGACACGTGTCAACACCTGGCAGAAACGACTTATTTCATCTGGGATATTATATTCAAAATTAGGCCTTGGAAATTTCTATAAATAGAAGGCTAATTCATTCATTTAAGGGGACCAAAATCATTAGGCAAAATTCTTGAAGCTCTGAAGCTCTGAAACTCCGAAGCTCTCAAGCATCCAGGTTCCCGAAGAATCAAGAAAGCTCTCTTCGTTCTTCGTTCATCGTTCTTCCAAGATCAAGCCCCAACGGCCCTTTAGATCAACAATCATCCACCAATTCAAGATCAAGTCCCGACGGCCCTTGAAGGAAGTGTTCTTCGTTCTTCGTTCATCGTTCTTCTAAGATCAAGCCCCGACGGCCCTTGGATTAACAATCACCAATTCAAGATCAAGCCCCAACGACCCTTGAAGAAAGTGTTCTTCGTTCTTCCAGATCAAGCCCCAAAAGGCCATTGAAGATCCGTTCATCACTGTTCTTCTTCAAGATCAAGCCCAAAATCCCTTGAAGATCCGTTCATCATTGTTCTTCAAGATTAAGCTCAAAAACCCTTGAAGATCCGCTCATCACCGTTATTCAAGATTAAGCCTCAACGGCCCTTGAAGAAACACTCATCCTCAAGATCAAGCCCCAACGGCTCCTTGAAGATTCGCTCAAATCCATCTTCAAAGATCAAGCCCACGACCCCTTGAAGAAACTTCCAACAATTCATCCAAGATCAAGCCTCGACGGCCCTTGGATCAATCAAACATTCACAAATCAACACCTTACGGAGATCGAATCAGAGGATCAAATTTGAGAGAGATTGTAACCCAAAATCATCAAATACAAATATTTTGTTTGTGCACGTTGTTCTACTCGCTTTCGTTTCAGGAATTTTCCGTGTTCACAACGACATTGATTGATTTTGAAAGTGCGAGACCAAAATGATGAGTTTGGTCAATCTCAAGGACCATTGGTGATAAAAACCCTCAAATCAATGTAGTCATTTCGACACAATTCTGTCAAAAATTCAGTTATGTGCTGATGTGACACATAAATAAGTCACACAAGTCTAATTAAATTTAAAAAAAAAATTACATATAGGCTTAATAATTTAATAGTTAATATAAAAATTGTGAGCCCAAAAACCCAATCCTGCAATCGCCTCCGATTCTAGTTCACATTTCTATACCTCCTAGACCTCTATTCTCTAAAATAAATCTCAATACACCCATTTTTACACACTTCGACACCCTTCACCGAGTTGAACCTGGATCAAGATCACCTTTGGTGACGGCTTAGCCCATTGGCAACTACTTCTGGGACATCATCGTTAACATTTAGGCGATCAACATCCTCAATCTTGGAGAGCTTGTTCGGCACTTCCCTGGTGGTTTAGTGATGTAAAGAATGACGAGATCTCCCTTGAAATAATGAGGTTATAACCGAGGTGCGTCCATTGTTGGTTGAAAACTATTTCCACACCCCCTCTGAGGCTTTGGTTAAGTCTTGTGCCTTTGAGAATTTATAGAAGGGAGCTCTCTTCGGAGTAGGCACTACTATAAGAAAAAATATTCCATTGCAAAAAGGTATTTAAACAACTTTTTTAATTAATTATTAAACCCACATCAGCACATATTTTCAAGGATTACATTGATTGATTTTCAATTTCAAAGACCATCTTAATGATGTGGGTCAATTTTAGGAACCATTTGTGATAAAAACCCGTAAATCTTGTGGGGCCCATTGATGTGCTACATCAGCACTGAACGGAATTTTAAACAGAATTGTGATGGAAGGACCACATTGATTTGCAACACCTATTTTCAGGGACTACATTAATTGATTTTTAATTTCAGGGACCTTTTTAATTTCAGGGACCATTTTGATGGTGAGGGTCAATTTCAAGGATCATTTGTGATAAAAACTCTTCTTTTTATACAGATTAAAGTAAATAAACTTATCGGACCGACTAATGTGTTAATCTAAGCTATTCATATAATCAAAACACATCCGACAAATAAAATTATAATTAAAACACACTAGTGTACTAATACGGATTAGCAGAATTGATTGACATATTCTTGTATCTCTCTCACTAAACAATATAATCACTCAATGTTTCAATATCTACATATATATATATTCCCTTTGTTTTTCTTGAGGAAGTGCATTTCTCTTTCAGTTATCATAATGTTTTCATTGGGCCATTAAATTGTGAGTGTTCAGAGGAAGCAAGATCTGCATAATCCCTCGCTGTATATATTTCTATTATGCAAGAAAATAGTCCAGGCTATAAGCAAATAGCTAGGCTTATTATGTGGGGCTATTCCTCTCATAGAAAAAGAACCATGTGAAGATTCAAATTTGTACGCGTGAAACCTAAACCCTACTTCTGCTGGAATTACCATGTGAGTCTCGAACTCTGTATTATCTTTAAGTATTTGTGTTTAATCATCTTCTCAACATTGAGAAAATATTGGAATCTTGGAAACTAATGAGTTGTAGGACAGTTTTCAGGTCTGTCATCCAAACTTCATTATTATACAAAGAAGGTAGAAGGTGAGAGACTATGGTGGTGGCCAATTCTTGTGTCGCATATAGTCAATAACACTCGTGCAGTGCCATTTCTTGTGGCAGAACAAATAAAAGGAAATGGGTGGTGAGTTGGAGAGTTGGTGGCAGGGAAACGCGGCACGGATGCTGTTGAGTTGGCATGCAAATTGTCACATCCCAGTCCCTGCTCTGCCGTAGCATGATATTGTCCGCTTTGAGCCTCGGCCATGCTCCCGCCTGAACTCGCTTAACTTCGGAGTTCTAATGGAATCCAAAGCCAATGAGTCCCCAAAAGGGCTCGTGCTATAAGATGTGGGCATGTACATATAAGGTACATCACCCTCTCTCCGTTGATCGATGTAGAATGTTATACAAATTGTAAGCAAAGAGATTCTTCTTGTCTCCTACTATCCCCATGATATTCAAATAGTAAGTCATCATCATCTTGTATATATTAAGAAAATGCTGGGGAAGGATGGTAAATCCCTAGACTTGTACATTCAGCTGCAAAACTTCTCTCTTCTCCGACAGAAAAAAATGGCTGCGACCAATTGCCATGCGTGCTCCAAGAACCTCCCCTCATCAAAACATCCTCTTTATCTCCAATTTGATGAGCAGCTGTGGAGATTGAGGTTTTCCGAAGCCAGCTCTTCATCCTCAATTTTTACACAAAAACTTGCTCGCGTTAATGGATTTGTATATATGATTGTGTAGATGAGCTGCTTTGGTTTCCACTCACTCGATAAGCCCTAGCACATTGGCAAAATGAAGAGTATTGTATCAATGGGTGGATCTCTTAGGTTTTTGGATAAATGTAGCATTGCCAAAAAATGAGCCCGCAAGTGAGGTTAAGAAATTCTTGACAACGAGGAAGGTAATGAAAAGGTCATTTGGAAAATCTTAGGATATTTGAAGGGTGTTTCTCCCTTGAATAAACAGAATGAGGCTGAGGCTACGTACGGTTAGCATGTTGAAAGACACAAAAGCAGTTACTCAGACCAAGTTTAAATCCATGTTCACCTTTATCTCGGGTCAAAAGACACAATCAAAGCCAGATGGTCTCTTGTATGATTGTATCCAACTTGACGCACTATGCAAAGCGTAGCGGCAAGCAAAGAAGAAAATAATGCAAATGAATTTGCAAAAGTGTATGCCATTGAACTCATTTGTTGGTCACAAGTCTGATGAAATTATTGAGAATGCGCAAGAGCATCTGCAAAATTTGGAGTCCTGCATACAAGATCTAGAAGAGTTACTGGAACACGTTTCAATGCGTTTGATCAAAATTAGAGTTTCCGTTCCCAACATCCTCAACCACAAGATTAGAAAATTTGATTAGTACTAGATGATTCATCCAAATTTCTATTGGTTCATACTTGTATATTAATGAGATCTACATGTATAATATACTTTCTCAGATACTCAATTGAAACTTCTTTTTCCACAATTTACTTGAAATGCTGTAATTTTCACAAATCAATTTAATCTTGAACTGCTTTTGTAATCTGGTAAAACTTACTGAAGCCTTGCATTTTATTTCACTGACTCAAAAGAGTTATAAGAAAACTCTAAGCACTAGACAACTTTTCAGAACCAAAACGAATTAAAATTAACAAATCAGTGGGAGTAATTAATTAATGGCACACACATGGAAGACTCGGATAATTGTGCTGGTAATTCGTTCTGTTTAGGGAACAGTCCAATTCATCAAGTCTGCTACATGCCATTTCTCTACAATATGCAAAACAATGCATGGTCATAAATTAATGGATATTGCAGATGTTGCCTGCTCCTTCTGCAACAACCATGAAAATAAAAAGAATAAACTAATTAATCACATACATCGATCAGAAAAATAGAGTTTGTAGCGATTAGACAGATGGGTACGATGCATGGTTTTTGCCTCTCTACGTATCTGTAGACACCATTATGAAGATAATCGTGCAATGACACATTTTTGTTTATAGTTTTCTGTTCAATAAATGATTTGATATGAAAAATGAATCAGTGATCGTGAGTTGGTATGCTAGTCCGGGAAGAGACATTTCTTAGACATTGCCTAGGGAACATACAGATCCAAATCGAAATTATGTTACGACTCACTACTGATTGAAGTTAATGAGCTTTCATGTTCCCTTCCCTTAACGAACACTATATATTAAGCAGATGCAGACAGAAAGGAACTCATCAATCTCAATTGTACATTAACCAAAACTTTCAAGGTCATCTGTTCTATCTCCTCTCAAATCATAAAGAAGAAATGGCTTTCCACACTCGCTCTAACAGCTTCCCCTCAAGGCCACACCTGATCGTTCATGAAGCCGATCAACACTTGTGCAGATTGAGGTCTTCTGAGGCCACCTGCACATCATCATCATCTATCAGCGACAAGCTAAGTGGCCTCCAAGACTTGCATTATTGTACGGAGAATTTGCTTCAGTTGCCCCTCTCTCAACAGGCCTTGTCCCAAGAGCAGAATGACAAATATGCTAATGAGCTATTAGATGGCTCTATCAGACTCTTGGAGGTTTGTGGCACTGCCAAGGATTCCCTGTCGCAAAGCAAGGAATGCATACAGGATCTTCAGTCAATCATAAGAAGGCGGGGAGGTGAATCTGCACTCACAAGTGAGGTCAGGAAATACATGGCCTCTAGGAAGATGGTGAAGAAGGCAATCCACAAGGCTATGGTAAATCTGAAGGGAATGAAAAATAGATCAGCTTTCTCTTCCCTCAACAACGACAATGAGACAGTTTCCATTATTAGCAAGTTGAGAGACGTTGAAGCAGTCACTCTCGCAGTCTTTGAATCACTTTTGTCCTTCATTTCTGGGCCAAAGTTACAGCCAAGTAGCTGGTCATTGGTCTCAAAGATGATGCAGTCGAAAAGAATGGCTTGTAACGAAGAAACAGAAGGCAATGAATTTTCACTAGTTGATGCTGCACTGCACAAAAGTGCAGATAAAGCGCAGAACCAACTTGAGAAGCTAGAGTCGTGTATTCAAGAGCAGGAAGAAGGACTAGAGTGCCTATTTAGGCAACTCATCAAAACAAGAGTCTCCCTCCTCAACATCCTAAATCACTAGATGTTTAGTTCTCTTGATTTCATACATGAAAAACATACTTGTATACAACTTCTCCCAGAATATACACATTGATATACTTTCGTGTAAAATTCTACTGCTCTTTATTTTATACTTCAATAGTATTTTTTCCAAAGCTCACAATGTTCTACCATTAATCTTATAAATGTTCCAATATCATCATATCAAGAGGCCAAATCGAAATCAATCCAGAAAATAACTTTATTATTGCACAATGACAAGATGAAAAAATGAATTAACTGACTTTTCCAAAGGCTTAGAGGAAATTTGACAAGAATTATAAAAATTGTATGAATGCAGTCACATGGGATTTGTGAAAAATCGAAAATCATATATCTTCAAGGCTGTCAAAATTCCAATTGTCTCAAGGAAGATGATCAATAGTAAAAAAGTTAATCATATCAAACATACGTACGCTGGTCCTGTTAGAGGAAAAAACGAAGACTGTAAAGTGCAAAGTCTGCATCATCATTAGGTCAGAACCCTTTTTGTAAATAAAATGATGATAAGTTCATATTTCTTTAGACGGACAAATGGTATAAAACTTATGTAGAACATACGGCTGAATGTATCAGAGAACAACTAGATAAGCATAAAACCAGCAGCAAAGCTCAAGTTGTATTGGAAATTCGGATGTCCAATGCAGTGGAAATTTCAATGTTGAAGCGAAAAATTATGTTCCAAATCTGAAATTTCCAAAAATGTTTTATGGAAATTAGAATGTATAGATATATCTATAGATTCAAAAAGTTTTGAACTTCCAATCCGGTTTTATCTAAAATTTGCGTAACTTGAAAAACTTGGTCTTAGAGGGGAAAAATATTGGATCGGTTTATTCATCCCCAAGTCTTTTAACGTTTGAAGGATCATTCCATTAAGTTGTTGGAAAAAGCTTTGAAAAACTGCTATATATAATCTATTATAAACTATTAAATAATGCACAATAAAATTTCTATAAATGCAAGAAGAACAAGGAATAGAACAACCTTAAGAGATCGAGGCTAGAATTTGATTCTATAGCCTTAAGACAAGATTGCCCCTCAGTGGTGCCTCAAGGTTTGCATTGGCCAATGTCTCCCAAGATACAACGATCTTTCTCTTTGCGGAAGTAGCACTCCAATCCACAAAGAACAGTGAACCAAAAATGTTTTTAAACTCTCTCTTTCTTCAACACTAAACTACTCTAATTTCTATATAATTTTTGGATGCAAAACTATATCTAAAATAATTGACTTGGTGGTCTATTTATAGGCATTGACATGCCCCATTTTCAAAGCTTGCGTCTGCTTTCCAAAAGACAAAGGATGCAACCTTTGTTTAAAGTTGCATTTGTTTCCAGATCAAGAGATGCAATCTTTATTCAAAATTGCATCAGTTTCCAAATGATAAAAAGCTGCAGCCATACAACCCTTTCAAACATACACAACCCTTGAAAATCTGCCGGTCAAACCTTTCCATGACCACTTTCATATTTCATTCACTTGAATATTTAATATTTAAATATTAATAATATTAATAATATTAATATTTAAATATTAAATTTCTAACAATCCCCACATGAATGAAAATTAACAAAATTTAATGCAAATGAAGATGCAAACACTTAGAGAGAGTTTAATTGGACAAATACCGTATGGGGAGAGATAGCTTTTGGCATTGAACCTTCCTTAGTGAAATATTATCGGATTTACTGGCTAATCAATGAACGCGAGGTCTTGAACTACTCAGCCGTTGATGTAAACCAAGACAATAATATTCACACGGTATTCCTCCGAACACATATGATTCTACAGTTGTGTTCATTTTGGCCCTGAACAATTCCCGGTAATCCTGAGTGCTTTAGAGAATTCAACCTTATAATTCTTATAGAAACGGCCACTTTTCACACTCATGTAGGTGATATCCCATTAAGAGTATCCTGCACAATACCCCACTTGTTATTTCCAAGTATATGAATCATTAAAAGCAATGCTTATCCTAAACATGCTATAGATAGCACTGTTTCATCATCGGACATGGGTATGAGATTATCTCCGCAGTGCTCCCACTGAATCATCCACAATTCAGTTGTCCCTTTGAACCTAGATCTTGGGATCTCCAGTCAGCTAGGTTGGGTTGCGATGATGGCGATTCTTAAGACATAGGCTTTAAACCCATTCCCCTCGATGATTTATAAACTTGCTCTCTAGTCAAACCTTTAGTAAACGGATCCGCTATATTTTCTTTTGACCTTATGTAATCAATAGTAATTATATCACTTGAGAGAAGTTGCCTAACGGTATTATGACTACGATGTATGTGTGGAGACTTACTGTTATACACATGATTTTGTGCCCTTCCAATCGCTGATTGGCTATCACAATGTATACATATGACAGGTACCGACTTTGGCCAATTAGGAGAATATCCTCTAAGAAATTACGAAGCCATTCAGCTTCTTCCCCTGCTCTGTCTAAAGCAATGAACTCAGATTTCATAGTGGATCTAGCTATACACGTTTGTTTAGAGGATTTCCATGAAATGACTCCGCCTCCCAAAGTAAAAACATATCCACTCGTGGACTTCGAGTCTTGTGTATCAGATATCCAGTTAGCATCATAATAGCCTTCAAGTACTACTGGATATCTTGTGAAGTGCAATCCATAGTTCTGCGTAAATTTCAAATAACCAAGAACCCTAGCAATTGCCTTCCAATGATCCTCACCAGGATTACTCATGTATCTACTCAATCTGTTAACTGAATATGCAATGTCTGGACATGTACAATTTGTAATGTACATTAGACTACCAATTATGCGTGCATATTCACTTTGAGATATACATTGACCAATATTCTTTGATAAATGCAAATTGACATCATATGCTGTTTTTGTAGGACTACTTACATAATTACTAAATTTCGTAAGTATTTTCTCAATATAATGTGATTGACATAAAATTAGTCCTTCAGACGTTTTAGAAATCTTGATTCCTAGTATAACAACTACAATTCTCATATCTTTCATATCAAACTTACTAGCCAACATTCTTGTGGTAGATTTAATAATCCCATGATTACTACCAATAATTAATATCATCGACATATAGACATACAATGACATATCCCTCTTGTGTGCTTTTAGTGTAAACACATTTGTCACACTCATTTATTTTAAATCCATTTGACAACATTGCAGTGTCAAACTTATGGTGCCATTGCTTAGGTGCTTGTTTTAAACCATAAAGGGATTTAACAAGTCTACATACCTTTGTCTCTTGGCCATGCACTATGAAATCTTCAAGTTGTTCCATATAAATTTCCTCGTCCAAATCACCATTTAGAAAAGCAGTCTTGACATCCATTTGATGAATCTTAAGATTATGAATTGCTGTAATAGCAATCAACATACGGATGGATGTTATCCTCATGACTGGCGAATATGTATCAAAATAGTCTAAGCCTTCTCTTTGCTTATAACCTTTGGCGATAAGTGTTGCCCTGTACTTGTCAATAAATCCATCTGCTTTCATCTTCCTTTTGAAAATCCATTTATGACCTAAAGGTTTATTTCCAGGAGGAAGATCCACCAATTCCCATGTATGATTTTGCATGATGGATTCAATTTCAGCATTCATAGCCTCTTTCCAAAATGGAGCTTCTGGACCTAAAGGTTTATTTCCAGGAGGAAGATCCACCAATTCCCATGTATGATTTTGCATGATGGATTCAATTTCAGCATTCATAGCCTCTTTCCAAAATGGAGCTTCTGGAGAAGATATAGCTTCCTTATACGTTTGAGGCTCATTTTCTAATAAGTAAGAAAATCAGGTCCAAAAGACGTTGATATTTTAGCCTTCTTACTACGTCTTGGTTCAATTTCTTGTACATGTTATCGGTCAACAGAATTATCATTACTTTCTTTATGACTGCTATTAAAGTCATCATAAGTTCTTTTCAAAGAACTTTGTTCTTGTGCAATTTTCCATGGAAATACATTTTCAAAAAATGTAGCATTTCTTGACTCAATTATTGTATTAACATTTACTTCGGGATTATCCAATTTATGTACAAGAAACCGATATGCACTACTATTTATAGCATAACCAATGAAAACACAATCAATGGTTTTAGGTCCTATTTTAATCTTCCTAGGATCAAGGATCGTGGCCTTAGCTAGACATCCCTAAACTTTGAGAAATTTATAAGAAGGCTTCTTGCCTTTCCATAATTCATAAGGTGTCATATCTAACTTCTTATGAAGTAATTTATTGAGAATGTGGTTTGCAGAAAGCAATGTTTCTCCCCATAAATTCTGGGTTGCCCCAAAACTTATCAACATAGCATTCATCATTTCTTTCAATGTACGATTTTTGTGTTTAGCAACTCCGTTTTGTTGAGGTGAATAAGGAGCAGTAGCTTGGTGAATAATCCCATGTTGAGTACAAAATTCAGAAAAATGAGCAACATATTCACCTCCCCTATCGCTTCTTATAACCTTTATCTTTTTGCTAAGTTGATTCTCAACTTCGTTCTTATAATTTGTGAACACTTCTAAGGCTTCATCTTTGCTTCTTAGCAAATACACATAGCAGTACCTTGTGCAATCGTCTGTGAAAGTAATAAAATATTTCTTGCCTCCTCTAGTTTGCACAAACTTTAGATCACATATATCACTATGAATTAATTCTAGAGGTTCCATACTTCTTTCAATAGAGTGAAAAGGTGCTTTAGTTGACTTTCCTTCTACACAAGTTTCACATTTATGACTTCTATCAATACGAAACTTAGGTAATAGGTCCATGCTAATTAGCCTACGTATAGTATCATAATTCACATGTCCTAACCTCCCATGCCATATATTTGGCGATTCCACAATATAAGCAGAAGAATTAACTTTATTGATAATTTTGGGTATAACAGTCATTACATTCAATTTGAAAAGACCATCACTGAGATATCATTTCCCAACATACATTCCACTCTTTGTTAGTACAAACTTATCAGACTCAAAAACCAAACGGAAACCATTTTTGCTCAACAATGGTCTAGAGACTAAGTTCTTTATGATGTTAAGCACATGAAGCACATCGTTAAGAATAAGTTCCTTTCTAGTAGTCATCTTTCCAATTACATTTCCTAGGCCTTGAACCTTGGATGTAGAAGAATTCCCCATGAACAGTTGCTCTCCATGAGTAACTTTTTGATAGGTGGTAAACATTTTTCTATCAGAGCAAATGTGGCTAGTAGCCCCAGTGTCAACCCACCATTCCTTAGTGTTTCCCACCATGTTGACTTCAGATACTACGGTCGCAAGATTTATGTCAGCGATCTCATTGGACAACCTATCTTCCTCAATTATGTGTAATTCATTACTCTTCTTTTTGGAATTGTCTTGGCCTTTGCGGTTTCGACATTCGCTAGCACGGTGTCCTGTCTTGTTGCAAACAAAGCACTTCCCTTTGAACTTCTTAGAATTCCCTTGGCTTGAACTTACTTTCACCAGAGTGTTTCATCTTTTTGTTATTCTTTGACACACCCTCCACAATGTGTGCCTTGGCTTGCATAAGTTGACTGTTAGTGACACGCCCCGATCCTGATATTTCCCCGAATACCAAGATAGGCAAGTGCTGGCCAACATCCGAGGGTGATGAAAGCCATTTATTGAGTGCAAATGCTAAAAACAAGGAATAGATAAGGTTTATAAATATAAAAGAATAAAGAAAATGCATTTAAGGAACGTGTTCAGAGTATACAACTAATTATAATACTAAAAGAAATAATATAAAATTGAATGAATAAAAGAATGGGTCCCACACCAAGAGGACTCGAAGATGCCGATGTGGAAGTGCTTTGACGCAGGGATTGTATGCCTTGATTCTAAGTCCTAAAGGGGACGAAAAACAAATATGAGTGGACCAAGTTGATATATATATATATATATATATAGTAAAACAGTTATCAACGCACTAACCCCCAGGTTTTATGAAAACTCATATATCATGATAAACATAGGTTTTCCGAAACCTAGTATGCTGTGCAATGTCTCAAATCATAACTTGTATATATAATAATCACTAGTGAATGTCCAATAACCCTCAGGCCCTATGTTGGCTCCTCGTCCCTGTGCTAAATAGCCAGAGGAAACACACTCCAAGCCCTATGCCAAAACCAAACCGTTGCCCGGGACGAACTGGAATTTATCCCTACGTCCCGTAGCAAAAAGGACCACTAGGTAAGTACAAAACCATTGAACATGTCTATATTGAAAAGAAACTTCATAGTATAAAATCATCCATCATCTATATTGTAAAGAGGTGTTCAAAACATGTTCTGTAGATCATATCGTTATCCATCAGATATTCTATAAGAACATAGGTTATAGAAAAAATAGTAGTAATTCAATCTAGCCTCAGTAAGCACGTTACCTCAAAGCGTTTCATAGAACATAATCATTAAATCATGCTTTTCATGTATGCATATCTATATTCAAAACATGCATTTTAGAAGGGATCCACTCACAGATACTTCGCCGTTGAAGAACCACGCAAACTAGCGAAGACGGAAACGCCACAATAATTGCCCCTAAGCACATAAAGGGTCCAATTAATAAAACTCTATTCTAACAATTGAATTTGGGAAAAGAGACATTGGAAACAGATTCAGAACGTCGAATTACCCTGAAAAGGGTCCCGGATAAATTTCGTAAAAGTCGATGGAATATTCCCTAATGGGATATTCCCTAACAGAATATTCTCCATAAAGGGTTTGGGCTAGTTAGGGCTTTGGGGTCTAATAATTAAAAAGGGTATAGGTTTAAAAGGTTTAAAGGGTTTAGTGGCTAACGGGCTTAAGGCCCTAACATAATTGGCCCAAGGCCTTTGGGTTTTAAAACAGAAAACAAAATAAATAAAATAAAAAAGGTTTGGGCTGAAAGGCTTTAAGGAAATTGACTTAAAGGATTTTGTTTTAAGTCCTGGCCCCAAAGGCCAAAGGCCTAAGGTAAAAAGACATAGCTTGAGGGCCTTAAGCCTTCTAGGAGCTCATTGGCTTCGGGTTTCATCGGAACTCTGAAGTTAAGTGAGTTCAAGCGAGAGCATTCCCAGGATGGGTGACCCACTGGGAAGTTCTGCTCACGTGACTTCCCAGAAACAAAACCGTGAGGGCTTGCTCGGGGCTCAAAGTGGACAATATCGTGCTATGGTGGAGCCGAGCCTAGGATGTGGTGGGGGCCCGGGCCGGGATGCGACAATTTGTTATTATAGCCAATCTCTGGCCAGAAGTGTGTCGACGAGGATGTTGGATCCCTTAAGGGGGTGGATTGCAACATCCCACATCGCCTAAAGGAATAGATCCTGTAAGCCTTATATATATATTCCTATCTCTACCTAGCACAAAGCATTTTGGGAGCTCACTGGCTTTGGGTTCTATCGAAACTCCGAAGTTAAGCAAGTTCGCGTGAGAGCATTCCCAGGATGGGTAACCCACTGGGAAGTTCTCGTGTGAGTTCCCAGAAACAAAACCGTGATGGCGTGGTCAGGACCTAAAGCAGACAATATTGTGCTACGGTGAAGTCGAGCCCGGGATGTGGTGGGGGCCCAGATCGGGATGTGACAATTTGGTATTAGAGTCAATCCCTGGCCGAATGTGTGCTGACGAAGACGTTGGGCCCCTAAGGGGGGTGGATTGTAACATCCCACATCGCCTAGAGAAGTGGATCATGCAAACCTTATATGTATATTCCTATGTTTATCTAGCACGAGGCTTTTTGGGAGCTCACTGGCTTCGGATTCCATTGAAACTCCGACGTTAAGCAAGTTCGGGCGAGAGCATTCCCAGGATGAGTGACCCACTGGGAAGTTCTGCTCTCGTGACTTCCCAGAAACAAAACTATGAGGGCGTGGTTAGGGCCCAAAGCGGACAATATCGTGCTACGGCGGAGTCGATTCCGGGATGTGATAGTTAGACTTCTTTTCAGAGCAACGATTATCCTCCTCAATCCTTAATTTTATGATTAAATCCTCAAGTCCCATCTCTTTGCGCTTATGCTTGAGATAATTTTTGAAATCTTTCCAAGCAGGAGGTAATTTTTCAATTACTGCAGCCACTTGAAAGGTCTTACTTAGCGACATCCTTTCAACATGTATTTCATGAAGAATAAGTTGTAGCTCTTGGAATTGATTGATAACCTTCTTGGAGTTTGTCATCTTGTAGTCAAGAAATCAACCGACCACAAATTTCTTCATGCCGGCATCTTTAGTCTTATATTTCTTGTCAAGAGAGTTCCATAAGGTTTTTGCATTTTTAATTGGACTATACACATTGTATAGTGCATTATCTAATGCATTGAGGATGTAATTCTTGCAAAGAAAATCAGAATGGTTCCATGCATCTAATGCAGCCACTTCTTCTGCAGTAATTCCAGACACAAGCGCATCTTCAGTAAAAAACTTTGCCAAGTTCAGAGTGGTGAGGTAAAATAACATTTTCTGTTGCCACCTCTTGAAGTCTGTCCCATTGAACTTCTCAGGCTTTTCACCATGATTGGTGGAAGTTGGGATCACCATGGGCACAACACTCGTAATTGACGTGTTGCCCAGTTTACTAGAAGAATTACTAGTATCATCCATTTTCCCTTAAGAGAGAAAATCACACAATTTAATATATTATAATCAAAGTAAAAGCAACAAAGTATTATGAAGCAAATAGACTTTAGTTTCTTAACACCGTAACCCACAAGATTATTTAATTAAACTTGGCTAATAAAATATAACAATTTAACAAAACCAGTCTTGTCTTAAGTTGTTGGAAAAACCATGGAAAACTGCTATATATAATCTATTATAAACTATTAAATAATACACAATAAAATTTCTATAAATGCAAGAAGAACAAGGAATAGAACAACCTTAAGAGATCGAGGCTAGAATTTGATTCTATAGCCTTAAGACAAGATTGCCCCTCAATGGTGCCTCAAGGTTTGCGTTGGCAAATATCTCCCAGGATACAACGATCTTTCTCTTTGCGGAAGTAGCACTCCAATCTACAAAGAACAACGAACTAAAAGTGTTTAAAACTCTCTCTTTCTTCAACACTAAACTACTCTAATTTCTATATAATTTCTGGATGCAAAACTATATCTAAAATGCTTGACTTGGTGGTCTATTTATAGACATTGACATGTCCCATTTTCAAAGATTGCGTTTGCTTTCCAAAAGACAAAGGATGCAACCTTTGTTTAAAGTTGCATTTGTTTCCAGATCAAGAGATGCTATCTTTATTCAAAATTGCATCAGTTTCCAAATGACAAAAAGTTGCAGCCATGCAGCCCTTTTAAACATACACAATCCTTGAAAATCTGCCGGTCAAACCTTTCCATGACCACTTTAATTTTTCATTCACTTGAATATTTAATATTAAAATATTAATAATACTAATATTTAAATATTAAATTTCTAACATAAGTTACTTCATCTGCACTGTTTATCATCCGTCTTGCACAATTAAGAAAGATGGACAGAATTTAGCATAAGAAAAAGCATGGACAAATCAATGGAGTAGAACAGATATAATTTGTGCCAAAGGAATATGGTACTTTTGGATTTGATGAGAAAATATGTACACAATTATCTCTTTCATATACAAGTATGATTAATCTCTACAAAATTGGATTTCTATCATACTGCATGATGATTTTCATGCCTAATTGTTGAATATGTTCAGAAGAGAGACTCAGGCTTTGATTAAGCACCTAAACTGTCCCTCAATTCCTTTTTCAGTATCTTGAATATTTGCCTCCAGTTCTTAGAGCAAATTTTGAACATTGTCGACTTGCACGGTGTAATCATATTTGCTTAGTTGAATATTAGAGTGCACAACGAACAAAACTAACAAAATAATAGGAATATTATTAAACAAACGAGAATGCCGGAATGACTACAAAACCTTAAAAGGCTACATTCTGACTGACTTATTTCTCAAACTAAATTACAAGCCCTATTTATAGAGAACTAAACCTAAGAAATCTTAACTCGGATGGGCTAAACCCAAATCCTAAATTAACAAGCAAAACCCAAATACTAAAATAAACCTAAATACTAATATTTTCCAACACCCCCGTCAAACTCATGGCGGTACACAACATGGGTTTGCCAAAGTAGATGTGGATGTAAAACTCCAAATTCCTGTGCCAATGCCGATGCCGATGTCAATGTTGATGCCGATGCTGATGCCAATACCGATGCCGATTTCCATTCCAAGTTCAAGTTACCATACCCAATGCAAGAATACGGGGGCCACAAAACATCAAAACAACCATTTTTTTTTTCCTTCCTTTTTTCTTCCTTCTTCCTTCCTTTTTTTTGTTTTTTTTTTTATGACTTCTACAAAACACATGCTGGTTTGCAGAACATGGATCTGTGGACAAGAGCACCTGCGGATTCTATGCCTAATGAGACAGCGGCGGTGGGTCTGGAGGGATGCAGAAATCTTGGTGCGGTGGAGCTTTTTCAAATTTGGTGCATAAATCTTGGTGCGGTGGAGGTTTTTCAAATTTGGGTGTGAGACAAATTCACCAAATTCTTTTTTTTTTTCAAAAAACAGAACTATTTTTTTTTCTTTTTTTTCTTGCAAATAATCGATACCAACTAACAATCTAAAACAAATGACAAGCAAGACAGACAAATTGATACCAACGAGAACGAATTGAACCCTAAGGATCGAACCTGCTTTGATACCAAGTTGAATATCAGAGTGCACAACGAACAAAACTAACAAAATAATAGGAATATTATTAAACAAACGAGAATGCCGAAACGGCTACAAAACCTGAAGAGGCTACATTGTGACTACTTATTTCTCAAACTAAATTACAAGCTCTATTTATAGAGAACTAAACCTAAGAAACCCTAACTTGGATGGGCTAAACCCAAATCCTAAACTAACAAGCAAAACCCAAATACTAAAAGAAACCTAAATACTAATATTTTCCAACATGCTTGACTTCAGTATCTTGAATACTTCCACCTCATCCTCACAAGCTACTCTTTTTAGGCTACACCAGCTTGGAAACGAATGGCCAAGTGGTTGAATTTGACTTTGAACCAGCTACAAAGGACAAGAAGGAGTCAAACACGGCGAAGGTGACTGTGTCTAGCTTTTTCAACAAGTTGACAGCAGCTGGAGTCTCATGGTTCTTGTCTTGACTTTCCTTGACCTTTAAGGCCCTGTTAATTGCCTTCTTGACATCCTTCCTAGAGCTAAGGTATTTTTTAACCTCACTCATGAAGCTCCTGCCATCTCCCCATCGTCTGTGCATAATTGATTGAAGTTTCTGTGTGCATTCTTTTGTTTGCAAGATGGCATCCTTAATTATTCCACACACATCCAGGAGCCTCAAGAATCCATCTAGTAGTTCATTGATCCATTTGTCTCCGCACTTTTCGGCCAAGGCTTGTTGAGTTAGTGGCAAAAGAAGAAAACTTTCAACACAATCGTATAAATCTTGAAGTCCACTGAGTTTGTGGCATATGGACGATGGTGCTGAAGCTTTTAATCTGCATGCATATCTGCTTATCAAATTATGTAACAAAAGGTTGTGATGTTGAAGGCAATCTGTTGAGCAAGCATGGAAGACTGCAATTTTCTTTTAATGAAAAAGAGGAATTTTACTTTGAAGTTTTATGCTTAACTGGTGCTTTCAGTTTGCACTTTCCTTCCCTTTGGCATCTGTTTATATATTTACATGGTTAGGGTGATAAGAACAACTCATCCTCTCACAGCTGAATGAGCAGAAACATGATTCGATCTGGATCCATAAACTATATATTTTACTTCTAATATCAGATGAGTATCTTCAGTTTGGCAGCAATATCATGTGATGCGTCGCACAACTATCCCTAAAATATGTAGCTCAGGAGTGGTGCTGCATCATCATCTATGTATAAAATGAAGTCAATAGTTCTATTGTCACATCCCAGCCCGGCCCCACCACATCCCTGGCTCGACTTCACCGTAACACGATATTGTCTGCTTTGGGCCCCAACCACGTCGTCACAGTTTTGTTTCTGGTAACTCACACGAGAACTTCCCAGTGGATCACCCATCATGGGATTGCTCTCGCGCGAACTCGCTTAACTTCGAAGTTCCAATGAAACTCGAAGCCAATAAGCTCCCAAAAGGCCTCGTGTTAGGAAGAGGTGGGCATGTACATATAAGGCATAGATGATACACTCTCCTGGATGATGTGGGATCTAACAATCCATTGGCTCTGATACCAAATTGTCACATCCCAACCCGGGCCCCCACCACATCCGGGCTCGACTCTGTCGTAGCACGATATTGTCCGCTTTGGGCCCTGACCATGCCCTCACGGTTTTGTTTCTGAGAACTCAGGCGAGAACTTCCCAGTGGGTCACCCATCATGAGATTGTTCTCGCACAAACTCGCTTAATTTCGGAGTTCCGATGGAACTCTAAGCCAGTGAGCTCCCAAAAAGCCTCATGCTAGATAGAGATGGGCATGTACATATTAGGCATAGAGGATTCACTCCCTTGAGCGATGTGGGATCGAACATCTATCCAGCACTGCAGCTCTGCCTGTCTGCCTCCCCGACGATGAGTTCTGTGTATCACTCTTCGCAGAAACTATTCTGCATTAATTAATTAATTAATTAATTACGTAAGTTGTCTCCTTCAGAATCAATCACCACCTACCGTTTCCTACCAACGAGATTTTATATCGTTTTATATGATATGCATGCATACGTGTTTTCATGGTTTTTTGTTTCTTTTTACTCTTAATGAAATGATTTTCATTTTCTACATATCTTACAACACATTCCAGAGAACAAGCTTACATGAATTAAGATCTGTCATCCAGACAACTTGATTTGAAGGTCTGGTAGGTGCTTTAACGACAATGAGGAAGAAGATATGGAAGATAAGGTTGGCATTCAGATCCGTCATCCAAATTTCATTATACAAAGAAGACAGAAGGTGAGAAACTATGACGACGGCAATTTGTTGTATCACACACATAGTCAATGCAACTCTTGCACTGTGTATTTTACGGATCTTTTAACAATACAAAAATTAGGTGGTGAGTAGGAGAGTTGGGAGGTAGGGGGAACACGGCATGGACATTATTGTGGTAGCATGCATGTTCCAGTCCTCTTGATCAAATACCTTTCATTTGATAAATAATAAGGAAGAGATACTTCTCGTCTCCTACTATCCACCTGATTTTTAAATAGTCAGTCATCATCCTCTTATATATATTAAGCAGGTGTCGCGTAGGAAGGTCAATCACTGGACTCGTACATTCAACGGCAAAACCTTTTTGTCTCTTGATAAAAATATGGTTGCGAAAAAATCCAATTGCCTTGCTCTCTCTAACATCTTTCGCTCAACAAAACATCTTCACGTCTCTTAATAAATGTTTGAGATAAAACTTGAACTTTAGGTTAAAGAAGAAGTTAGCCCAAAAGAAAGCCCAAAAGGAGGTTCAGAAGAATGAAAAGGCTAAAGCCCAGCCGAAGCCCAGAAGAAAGAAGGGGCTTGTTTCCCGACTAGATGCAGATCATTCAAACTACCTACTCACCTACATAGGGGTCAAGTGGTGTAGACCAGCCAGCTAATCAGCCCAGAAAGTACTTTACAATGGCAGTACAAGTAAAAGGTTGATGAGTCACTGCCTTTTAGATGCATTCGGACAAAATCAACACTGCAGGCAGCTAAACTGAATCGTCTATAAAAGGGGGAAGAAAAATTAGAGATAAAGACACTCAATCAAACAAACAAATACAAGCACAAACTCTACTCAAACCAAATTTGCATTCACGAAGCTGTAGTCAGCCCCCAATCTCCATCCATATCGGGATCAACTCTCACCAAAAATCATTTGTAAAAGCTCTGCTACCTTGTTTAAATCTTGTTGTAGTATCGATCACCTCATGTATATTCATCTTCCAATCTCCCCTTCTAGCATTCAAACACTCTGTAAATCACAAAGAGAGGAAGTTGCAAGACGATCAGCCTTGCCCGACCTCCTTTGTTGTTGTCTTTCATTCATAGATCTAGTACTATGATGTATGCTTCCATCTGCATCCAAGTTATTATTAGCCAATTTATGATTAAAAGACTTCTAAGTTCTAACCATTCGGGCAGACAAGATTGACCAATTAAAAGTCCTTGGTCTCAAGGCATAACTTTATGTGGACTTAACCCATCCACGACAATCCTTGATCACCAGAAGTCCAAAGTTACTTGGGGCGCAAGTAATTGGCTTATTCTCTAGTTTTACTTCTGTTATATCATAATTCCCACAAAACGCTTGAGTATATAATTAACTCTGATAGAAAGCCTCAAGGCCTATACCTAAGGCCTGACAAAGGCACCTATTTGAATTCATTCTGCTCTACGGGCTCAGGTAATTAAAGTATAACGGGGGTGAGACGTATGCAACAATGAAACAACCAAGATGTGTTCAAGTATTCGGTTAGTTTTGACGGGAAGCCTCAAGGCCTACACCTAAGGCCCTACAAAGGCACCTTTCATAACTAACTGGGTCGCTCGGGCATGTATATATAGACACTATAGAACTTAACATCGGTTTTACATCTATCATGCTAAAGATGGCAGTGGCACACCTGGATTCTAAAAGTTAATTTTGATTGTGAGCCTCAAGGCCTACACCTAAGGCCCCACAAAGGCACCTTTCAGAATTAACTCTATCATTCTCTTACAGCCCGCCAATAAGCAGAAGCCCGATAGATGATATCAACCGGTGCCAACCTCTCGGGAAGCTGTGTGCTCGTTAGCCAGGGAACCTCCTCACTGGATATTCCTCTAGACGAACAATATATTTTGTGAGCAGTTATGCAGATTGAGGTCTTCTGAAGGCTGCCTTCAATGTCAACATCGGTCAGCCTAAAACTAAATAGATTTAAGGATTTGTATGAATGTGTAGATGAGCTGCTTCTGTTCCCACTCACTCAACAAGCCTTAGCCTGTGGATAGAACGAGAAATATTGTATCAATGAGCTACTGAATCGATCTCTTAGGCTTTGGATGTAAGTAGCATAGCCAAGGATACCTTGCTCGAAATCAAATAATGCACAATAGAAACTGTATCGATCATCCAAAGAAGATGGGGAGGTAAAAATGAGCTTGCAAGTGAGGTTCAGAAATCTTTGAGGACCAGGATGTTGATGAAAAAGATGCTTCGCAAGGGCCTAGAAAATCCGAATGGTTAGTATGTTGAAAGAAGCGGAAGCAGTTACTCGGGCTGTGCTCAAACCCATGTTCTCTTTTATCTTTGGTCCGAAGACGCAATCTAAGCCAAGTGGACGGTCTCTAGTCTCCAACTTGATGCACATTGCACTATAAAAGGGTAGTAGCATGCAAAAGAAGAATAGACAGATGCATATGAATTTGTAAGTGTGGATGCAGCATTGCACTTGTTGGCCACAAGACCAAAGAATCTGATGATATTATCCAGAATGTATAGAACCCACTACAAAATTTGGAGTCCTGCATACAAGATCTCGAAGATTTACTTGAATACGTATGAAGCTGTGTGATCAATCCAGAGTTTTTCGTTTCAGCATCCTCTAACACCACCACCACCAACAACAACAAAGCCTTTTCCCACTAAGTGGGGTCGGCTATATGAATCCTAGAACGCCATTGCGCTCGGTTTTGTGTCATGTCATCCGTTAGATCCAAGTACTCTAAGTCTTTTCTTAGGGTCTCTTCCAAAGTTTTCCTAGGTCTTCCTCTATCCCTTCGGCCCTGAACCTCTGTCCCATAGTCACATCTTCGAACCGGAGCGTCAGTAGGCCTTCTTTGCACATGTCCAAACCACCGTAACCGATTTTCTCTCCTCTTTCCTTCAATTTCGACTACTCCTACTTTACCTCGGCTATTCTCATTCCTAATCTTATCCTTTCTCGTGTGCCCACACATCCAACGAAGCATCCTCATCTCCGCTACACCCATTTTGTGTACGTGTTGATGCTTCACCGCCCAACATTCTGTGCCATACAGCATCGCCGACCTTATTGCCGTCCTATAAAATTTTCCCTTAAGCTTCAGTGGCATACGACGATCACACAACACGCCGGATGCACTCTTCCACTTCATCCATCCAGCTTATATTCTATGGTTGAGATCTCCATCTAATTCTCCGTTCTTTTGCAAGATAGATCCTAGGTAGCGAAAACGGTCGCTCTTTGGTATTTCCGGATCTCCGATCCTCACCCCTAACTCATTTTGGCCTCCATTTGCACTGAACTTGCACTCCATATATCTGTCTTTGATTGGCGTAGGCGAAGACCTTTAGATTCCAACACTTCTCTCCAAAGGTTAAGCTTCGCATTTACCCCTTCCTGAGTTTCATCTATCAACACTATATCGTCTGCGAAAAACATACACCAAGGAATATCATCTTGAATATGTCCTGTTAACTCATCCATTACCAACGCAAAAAGGTAAGGACTTAAGGATGAGCCTTGATGTAATCCTACAGTTATGGGGAAGCTTTTGGTTTGTCCTTCATGAGTTTTTACGGCAGTCTTTGCTCCTTCATACATATCCTTTATAGCTTGGATATATGATACTCGTACTCCTTTCTTCTCTAAAATCCTCCAAATAATGTCTCTTGGGACCCTATCATACGCTTTTTCCAAATCTATAAAGACCATGTGTAAATCCTTTTTCCCATCTCTATATCTTTCCATCAATCTTCGTAAGAGATAAATTGCCTCCATGGTTGAGCGCCCTGGCATGAACCCGAATTGGTTGTTCGAAACCCGTGTCTCTTGCCTCAATCTATGCTCAATGACTCTCTCCCAGAGCTTCATTGTATGACTCATTAGCTTAATACCCCTATAGTTCATGCAATTTTGTACGTCGCCCTTATTCTTGTAAATAGGCACTAAGGTGCTCTTTCGCCACTCGTTTGGCATCTTCTTCGTTTTCAAAATCCTATTGAAAAGGTCAGTCAGCCATGCTATACTTGTCTCTCCCAAGGCTTTCGACACTTTAATCGGTATATTGTCTGGGCCCACTGCTTTTCTATGCTTCATCTTCTTCAAAGCTACAACCACTTCTTCCTTCCTGATTCGACGATAAAAGGAGTAGTTTCTACACTCTTCTGAGTTACTCAACTCCCCTAAAGAAGTACTCCTTTCATGTCCTTCATTGAAAAGATTATGAAAATAACCTCTCTATTTGTCTTTGACCGCATTCTCTATAGCAAGAACCTTTCTATCCTTATCCTTGATGCACCTCACTTGGTTTAGGTCCCTTGTCTTCTTTTCCCTTGCTCTAGCTAGTTTATAGATATCCAACTCTCCTTCTTTGGTATCTAGTCGCTTATACATATCGTCATAAGCCGCTAACTTAGCTTCTCTCACAGCTTTCTTCGCCTCTTGCTTCGCTCTTCTATACCTTTCACCATTTTCATCTGTCCTATCCTTGTATAAGGCTTTACAACATTCCTTCTTAGCCTTCACATTTGTTTGTACCTCCTCATTCAACCACCAAGATTCCTTTTGGTGTGGAGCAAAGCCCTTGGACTCTCCTAATACCTCTTTTGCTATATTTCGGATACAGCTAGCCATGGAATCCCACCTTTGGCTAGCTTCCCCCTCTTTATCCCACACACACTGAGTGATTACTTTCTCTTTGAAAATGACTTGTTTTTTCTCCTTTTAGATTCCACCATCTAGTCCTTGGGCACTTCCAAGTCTTGTTCTTTTTTCTCACTCTTTTGATATGTACATCCATCACCAACAAGCGATGTTGATTAGCCAAGCTCTCCCCCGGTATAACTTTGCAATCCTTACAAGTTATATGATCCCCTTTCCTCATTAGAAGAAAATCTATTTGTGTTTTTGACGACCCACTCTTGTAGGTGATCACATGTTCTTCTCTCTTCTTAAAGAAGGTGTTGGCTAAGAAGAGATTATATGCCATTGCAAAATCCAAGATAGCTTCCCCATCCTCGTTTCTCTCCCCAAAACCATGGCCACCATGAAAATCTCCATAGTTGCCTGTCTCCCTGCCCACGTGTCCATTTAAATCTCCTCCTATAAATAACTTCTCCGTCTGAGCAATTCCTTGCACCAAGTCTCCAAGGTCTTCCCACAATTTCTCCTTCGAACTCGTATCCAACCCTACTTGAGGTGCGTACGCACTAATCACATTGATGAGTTCTTGTCCTATTACAATCTTGATTGCCATGATTCTATCTCCTACCCTCTTGACATCTACAACATCTTGTGTCAAGGTCTTATCCACAATGATGCCAACACCATTTCTCGTTCTATTTGTGCCCGAATACCAAAGCTTAAACCCTGAGTTTTCTAGATCCTTTGTCTTAAGACCAACCCACTTAGTTTCTTGTAGGCACATAATATTTATCATTCCCCTCACCATAACTTCCACTACTTCCATAGATTTTCCCGTTAAGGTTCCTATATTCCACGTTCCTAAACGCATTCTACTCTCTTGAACTCTACCCTTCTGTCCTATCTTTTTCACGATCCCCCGTCTAATAGGATCAAAGTACTTCTTTTGTGTGTCATGTGTATAGTTGATAGGAGCATATGCTCCCAAACAACTTTGAGTGGAGTCGTTCGAAAAGAAGTTTCAATGGTCCCCTTGCTCATTTAACACTGCATCCGGGTGCCGATGGAGATACAGCGACCCTTGCTCACTTATCACTGTGCTCGGGCCACACAGCGCGCCACTTACGGGTGACGTTCTAGCTTTAGCGCAATTTCGTTCTAGATTCATTGTCATAAGGATTCGACGTAACTGAGGAGTGCCGGCTGTCGACTACCTGACGCCCTCCCCCTCCTCCTTTATCCGGGCTTGGGACCGGCAATGTAAGATAAACTTACACAGGCGAAATTCTCAGCATCCTCTAACACCAGATGAGAAAATTCAATTAGTACGGGATGATTACTCCAAAACTCTTGTGCAGGAATGAGACATACATGAACTATATATACTTTCACAATACTCAATTAATACTTTTCTCCTCAACTTACTTGAATTACTATCTATTGAAGTATTCTCTGGTAAAACACTTTGAGGACTGCAAAAAAAATGAAAACAACTTAGTTGGATTCAAATCTAGTCCATCTTTAATTCAACAAGGGAAATTATAAATAATAGATTAAAATTAACAAATTATCAGTGAAATTAATTAATAAATGGCACTCACATGGAAGACTCAGATAATTGTGCTGGTTTTTGTCCGGTTTAGGGAACAGTCCAATATATCAAGTCTCCGACATACAATTTTTCTACAATATGTAAAGGAAATGCATGGTCATAAATTAATGGATATTGCAGATCTTGCCTGCTTCTTTGACAACAACTATGGAAATAAGATGAATAAACTAATCACCATTGATCAGCATAATATAATTTGTAGCAGATGAGAAGGATGTGTCAATGCTAATCGTGCAATGTCAAACATTTTATTTGTACATTGTTGTCCAATATATTGATAGTAATTGAATGATTGCTCAATTATAAAAGCATGCTCTAAGATATAATTCACAAAATAAATTGGCTCACGAGTTGGTATGCTGGTGTCGAAGAGACATAGTTTAGACATTTCCTAGGGAAAATATAGATCCAAATCGAAATTATGTTACATCTCAATGGTGATTGAAGAAGGACCTGCAAAATAAGATGAATAATTAAGTAATCACACATGTTGATCAGCATCTTTGAGATAATTTGTGTTTGCCTCTCAATGCCACTCTTTCTATCGCTCGCTTAATTTATGATCAATGTCTACATGTTAATTATGATTTAATGATTGTTATTATAATAGAGTCCTCTGAGATTTTATATGCAAAATAAATTAGCTCATGAAGTGGTATGCTGGTGTAGGAAGAGACATAGCATAAACATTGCCTAGGGAACATATAGATCAAAATCGAAATCATGTTACCTTTGGCTGGTGTTGAAGTGGATGAGATCCCATGTCTCCTCCCTCAACCAACACTATATTAAGCATATGCATACGGAAAGAAACTCATCAATCTCAACCATACATTTGTTAGAGATTTCAATAATAAATATATAAATTATTACGATATATATTATATTATATTTATACATACATACATATATATATATATATATATATATATATATATATATATATATATATATATAATGACTTGGTGCTGCATTGTGCAGCGTGTGTGTATTATGAAAGGATGTTGCAGTGCGCAGCAAATGTAAGGGTGCTGCAGTACGCATAATGTAATTAGTTGAATGGTTACAACTTTTAGTTAAAAGATATGATGCTTACTCAAATTGTATGAGTAAAATTAAAAGATATAATTAGTAAATATTTATTTTCTGAAAATTCTAAATAGAGGACATGTCTTTTAGATCAACACTTTTAAGAAGAGTTGTATATCTTCAATTAAAATGAAAGGACTCGATGAATGGGTGCCTTAATGCCTATAAATACCTATTGTGGCATAATGTTTCATACACAATTCAGAGATTTATTTCTACATTCATTTCTCTCTACTCTCTTCATCACATTCATACAATTTCTTTCTAGTTATTTCTAAGGGAATATAATTCGGTTTTGCTAATCGAATATTCCATACTTTGTTGTATCCTGGAAGTGATTTGCCAAGAACCCTTTAGCAAACTCATTCGAGTGGGGGCAAATAACACTTTAAGGAAACGATTCAAGTCGTACCTCAAAGTCATTATTCGGATTATTCTCCATAATTCTACATTTATCTAACAATCTTAAAGTGTTATTTTCGTTATGGATAACAAATCTGATAACATGGCTTTAAAGATTATCAATCAAGATGTCTACAAGTTAGACAAATTTGATGGATCAAATTTCACCTGATGGAAGGACAAGATGCGTTTCATGCTTACTGTTCTAAATGTCATATATGTGTTGGACCCGAAATTGGAGCCTATTCGTGAACCAAGTGACAAAGACTCGGACAATATTGTTGCCGATCGAAAGAAGCGTGAAGAAGATGAATTGGTATGTCGAGGACACATCTTGGGCACATTATCTGATCGTTTATATGACCTTTATGCACACATTCAATCTCCAAAGGAAATTTGGGAAGCACTTGAACACAAGTACACAACGGAAAAAAGAGGTACCGATAAATTTTTAATGTTTAAATATTATGCATTCACTATGTTTGATAACAAACCCATCCTAGACCAAGTTCATGAATTATTGGTCTTGGTCTCAAAGCTTCGTGAACTTAAAATAGTTATTCCGGATCCTATGATAGTTGGGGCTATTATGGCAAAATTACCCCAAACATGGAATAACTATAGAAAGAAACTTCTACACATGGTGGAAGATATTAGTTTAGAGAATTTGCAAAAGGGTATTCAAATTGAAGAGGAAACTCGAAATCGTGATAAGAATTTTGCAAATCAAGATTTCTCTAAAGTTCACATTGTCGAAGGAAACAAATATAAAAAGAACTTCAAAGTCAAAATTGACAAAGGGAAGTTTAAGAAGACCAATTCCAACAACAATCAAAAGAATGCAAATGATGTATGCTACCATTGTGGAAAGAAGGGCCATTACATTCGTGATTGTAGACACAGAAAAGCAAGTGAGGAATATGCCAATAAGACCAATAGCGCAAATATGGTGGAAAACTCTGGAATTGATAACATTGTTGCATTGGTATCAATGATGCATATTGGCATGATTACCGAACTGAATATGGCAGCGGTAATAAAATCCTCCGATTGGTGGCTCGACTCAGGGGCTACTATACATGTGTGCAATGACAAGGCACAATTCAAGACATATGAAGCATCAACGGACAATCAAGAAGTCTTAATGGGGAATCATAATTCCGCCAAAGTTCTAGGAAAAGGAACCGTTGAACTTCAATTTACTTCTGGGAAGAAATTGACGTTGCTTAATGTACTGCATGTTCCAGAAATTAGAAAGAATCTTGTGTCTGCAAATTTATTATGTAAGAACAGTATAAAGACTGTTCTAGAGTCCGACAAGTTAATAATGTCGAAAAATGGGATGTTTGTTGGGAAGGGATATTCTTGTGATGGGATGTTCAAACTAAGTATCAATAATAAAGTGAATTCTTCTGTTTATATTGTTGAATCTTCCTCTCATTTATGGCATTTACGTTTAGCACATATAAATTTTAGATCTTTAAAATACATGCGCACACTTGGTTTTATTACTTGCAATGATGATTATAATGATAAATGTGAAACATGTATTCAAGCGAAAATGACTAAGAAACCTTTTCCAACTACCGAAAGAAATACAAATTTATTAGACTTAATACATTCTGACATATGTGAATTTAATGGTGTTTTAACAAGAGGAGGAAAAAGATATTTTATCACATTTATAGATGATTGTTCTAAATTTACTTATGTTTATTTATTGTCTAATAAAGATGAAGCTTTTGAGTGCTTTAAGCGCTATAAGGCTGAAGTTGAAAACCAAAAGGGAAGGAAAATTAAATGTCTTCGTAGTGACAGAGGTGGTGAATATTTTTCACATGAATTTGATAATTTTTGTGAAGAGCATGGTGTTGTACATCAAAGAACTGCACCCTATACACCACAACAAAATGGTTTGGCAGAAAGAAAAAATAGAACACTCACTGAAATGATTAATTCTATGATGATTAATGCTAATACTCCAAAATATTTATGGGGTGAAGCATTGTTTACTGCATGCCATATACACAATAGAATTACATCTATGAAGACACATGTGTCACCATATGAAATTTGGAAAGGAAGAAAACCAAATTTGTCATATTTGAGAGTATGGGGTTGTGTAGCTTTTTATAAGGCACTCGATCCTAAAAGATCCAAGTTGGGTCCAAGAGGAATTAAAAGCATATTTGTAGGATATGCAGAAAATTCAAAGGCATATAGGTTGCTTAATTTAGACTCGAACATAATAGTTGAGTCTAGAGATGTCGAATTTATAGAAAATAAATTCTATAATGACTACTCAGTGTCTGGAAAAGAGAATGATCAAACACATTTCTCTAATCCGTCTACTAGTCAATCTCAAGGTGAGAAAAGAAAACAGTCTGAAACTGTTAATGAACCAAGGAAAAGCCAAAGGGTAAGAAAAGAAAAGACTCTAGGCTCTGATTTTATTTCATCTCAATCTATTGTATTTTTAGTCGAAGGAAATAGAACAAAGGTTCTTAAGAAAATACCCATATTGTTGAATGTTGAGGATGATCCTAAAAGTCTAAGCGAAGCATTGACTTCAAGAGATGCAGCCTTTTGGAAAGAGGCTATAGATGATGAATTTGAATCATTAATATCTAATCAGACATGAGTTTTAGTAGACTTGCCCCAAGGATCAAAAGCAATAGGTTGTAAGTGGGTATTTAGAAGAAAATACAATACAAACGGGTCTATTCAGACATTTAAAGCCAGGCTAGTTGCCAAAGGTTTTAAGCAGAAAAAAGGAGTAGACTATTTCAATACATATGCACCAGTAGCTAGGCTCACATCAATTAGAATATTGTTTGCATTGGCATCTTTATATAATTTGCATGTGCATCAAATGGATGTAAAAACAGCATTTTTAAATGGTGATTTAGATGAAGAAGTCTATATGGAACAACCAGAAGGGTTTGTTCTCCCTGGGAATGAAAAGAAGGTTTGTAAATTAGTAAAGTCATTATATGGATTGAAGCAAGCACCAAAACAATGGCATGAAAAGTTTGATTTTGTCATTTTATCATATGGATTTAGACATAACAATGCTGATAAATGCATATACTCTAAATTCACAAATGATTATGGTGTTGTTATATGTTTATATGTCGACGACTTGCTTATTTTTGGTACAAACATGAAAGGTGTATCTGAAACTAAAGAGTATCTAAATTCAAAATTCAAGATGAAGGATTTGAATGAAGTAGATACTATCTTGGGAATTAAAGTAAAGAAGCATAGTAGGGGTTACGCTTTGTGTCAGTCACATTATATAGAAAAATTGCTTCTTAAGTTTAAGCATCTACAAATAAAAGAAGCAAATACCCCTTATGACCATAATGAAACTTTGCTTAATGATTCTGGTAGGTCTGTTGCACAGCTTGAGTATGCTAGTGTAATCGGAAGTTTAATGTATGTCATGCATTGTACCAGACCAGATATCGCATTTGCAGTAAGCAAACTTTCTAGATACACTAGTCATCCAGGTACTGCTCATTGGAAAGCAATAAATAGATTTTTTGGTTATCTTAAAAGAACTATTAACCTGAGTTTAACTTACTCTGAGTTTCCAGCAGTACTTGAAGGATATTCAGATGCAAGTTGGATAACAAGTGCTAATGATAATAAGTCTACATCAGGGTGGATTTTTACAATTGCCGGAGGAGCAATTTCTTGGGCTTCGAAGAAGCAAACATGTATAGCACATTCAACTATGGAATCTGAATTTATAGCATTAGCAGCAGCAGGTAAAGAAGCGGAATGGATTAGAAATTTGTTATTGGAAATAGAGTTGTGGCCACAACCAATGCCATCCATTTCTTTATACTGTGATAGTGAGGCTACTTTGTCTAGAGCATACAATAAGGTATACAATGGAAAATCTAGACATATTAGCTTGAGACATGAATATGTCAAGCAATTAATAACTAATGGAGTTATTAATATTGTTTATGTTAAATCAAGTAATAACTTGGCGGATCCGTTAACGAAAGCACTTTCAAGAGCTTTGGTAGTTAGTACATCTAGTGGAATGGGGCTAAAACCTTTTACTGAAAATTAGCCACCAATAATGGTAACCCGACTTTGTCTAGAACATCACTAGTTTAAAAGTTTAATGGGTAAAACAAGTTATTGTTAAGTGGTTGTGAAAGCACTGAAAATTATTATATAGCTCATTCCAGGATGATCAGTGCAAGACTGCTACGTTTAGGAGGATGAGTTTTATCTCTTAATGAGGTTATTTGTAGTTATGTCTATAGTAGCAGGGACATGGGAAGGAACCTCACCTATATAAACATAAGAAGTGGTGCCGCTTCTACCAAGAGTTGGGTTTTCTCTTGTAAATGTTTATGAAACCAGGATGAAGCACAAGGCCATAATAGTGCTTAATTAGTTCAGAAATTTCTTTAAGGAAATAAGACATAATCATGTGTGTAGTGATTCCGGTTTTAACATAAGAATAGGTGGTTTAAACTTAGGTCACCATCGCATTCGTTATAACTTTGAATTACTTACACTAATTAAAGGTTTAATTCGAAAGACACCTTTATTGTATGCATGATTATATCGGTATGCTTGTGATTAATTATAAAGAGAGAAATGTTATTATATTATTTATCATATTATTGAAATTGGGAAGGATTGTTAGAGATTTCAATAATAAATATATAAATTATTATGATATATATTATATTATATCTATACATACATACATATATATATATATATAATGACTTGGTGCTGCATTGTGCAGCGTGTGTGTATTATGAAAGGATGTTGCAGTGTGCAGCAAATGTAAGGGTGCTGCAGTACGCAGAATGTAATTAGTTGAATGGTTACAACTTTTAGTTAAAAGATATGATGCTTACTCAAATTGTATGAGTAAAATTAAAAGATATAATTAGTAAATATTTATTTTCTGAAAATTCTAAATAGAGGACATGTCTTTTAGATCAACACTTTTAAGAAGAGTTGTATATCTTCAATTAAAATGAAAGGACTCGATGAATGGGTGCCTTAATGCCTATAAATACCTATTGTGGCATAATGTTTCATACACAATTCAGAGATTTATTTCTACATTCATTTCTACATTCATTTCTCTCTACTCTCTTCATCACATTCATACAATTTCTTTCTAGTTATTTCTAAGGGAATATAATTCGGTTTTGCTAATCGAATATTCCATACTTTGTTGTATCCTGGAAGTGATTTGCCAAGAACCCTTTAGCAAACTCATTCGAGTGGGGGCAAATAACACTTTAAGGAAATGATTCAAGTCGTACCTCAAAGTCATTATTCGGATTATTCTCCATAATTCTACATTTATCTAACAACATTAACTACAAAGTCTTTGTTGTGCTAGGATAGCACCAAACCAATTGGAACCAACTCAAGCTAACCCATAGGAAATATATCAAATGAAATGCAAGAACAAAATATAAAAGACACCAAGATTTTAACGAGGTTCCTCAACAGTCAGTGTAACTGGAGTATGTCCTCGGAGCAGTAGGAGCTCATCCAATAATCCACTATCAACCAAATGGGAGTTTACAAAGTGTTGGCAATCTCACAACCCAAACCCTAATACACCAAAAAGCTCTCACTCACCAAAGAAACAAATAGAGAAAGAAATATAGTGAATAATTTTTTCTCTATACATAGCTCAAAGCTAATACACAAATGCAACTTTGATTGAGTGAGTACCAACAAAGAAAGAAAATCACCTTTCTTTCTTCTCTTCAAATGGAGGCAGCGGCACCCTTTTTCTTTTCTACTGTATTCCAAAACAAATGGCAACAACTGCTGCCTTAGTAAAACCCTAGCCACCTCACGTGGCTTGCACATGTGGGCTAAATAAAAAGACCCATTGAATGGGTTGCTGAGAAGCCCAATAGAATTTGGACACAAATCTAACAATCTCTACCTTGGCTAAATTCTGAAAGTGCAATGATGAGCCAAACCAACATAATCAATGATAAAAATAAAACCACTCCCAAATACTAGCAAGAGAAACAACTCATGCGAGCCAAATGCTCCAAAACTCCTACTGCTCAACGCCTTCTTTATATAGGCAGAATGTGAGCCAAGTTCAAGCAATGAACAAACTTGGCTAAACCAACAACCTTAGTCAACATATCAGCGGGGTTGTCTTTAGTTGGAATCTTTTGGAGAATGATATCCCCTTCACCAAAAACTTCTTGAACAAAGTGATAACGCACATCTATGTGCTTGGTCCTTGCATGATGAACCTGATACTTAACCAAATAAAGGGCACTCTGACTATCACAATGCAACTCCACCTGCTTCTGATCAATCCCCAAATATTTAATAAGTCCATGTATCCAAATGGCCTTCTTTATAGCTTCGGCAACAACCATATATTCAGCCTCTGTAGTGGACAAGGCAACAGAAGACTGCAAAATGGACCTCCAACAAAAATGGCCCTTTAGCCATAGTAAATACATAGCCTGTAGTAGACTTTCTTTTATCCAAATCACGTGCATAATCTAAATCAACATAACCAACTGCAAAGTGACCAATACCAGAGTCATCCCTCTCAAAGCATAAACCAACATCTCAAGTACCATGGAGATACCTTAATATCCACTTAGCTGCATGCCAATGCTCTTTATCAAGATTATGCATATATCGACTTATCATACCAACTGCATGAGCAATATCCAGTCTAGAGCATACCATTGCGTACATCAAACTACCAACCAAATTTGTATATAGTATATTTTTCATTTGCAGCTTCTCTTTATCAGCTTTGGGACATTGTAGAACTCAATTTAAAATGAGGAGCCAAAGGGGTACTAATCGGTTTGGTTGAATCATGAACTCCCAACTTTCGAATCAACTTCTCAAAATATTGTCTTTTATTCAAGCATACCAAATCCTTCTCTCTATCTCTAATAATCTCCATGCTAAGGATCTTCTTCGCTTCACCAAGATCCTTCATCTTGAACTCGTTCTTCATTTGTTTCTTCAATTTCTCAATCTCTTTGGCATTTTTTTAGGCAATTTGTTAATCATCAACATATATCAACAAATAAATGAAAGACCCATCTTGCAACTTCTTAGAGTACACACAATGATCATATTGACTTCTAAAATAATTTTGGCCTCTCGTAAATTTATCAAACCTCAAATACCATTGTCTTGGAGATTGCTTCAAGCCATAAAGTGATTTCTTCAACTTGCAAAACAAATTCTCTTTCCCTTTCACTTTATACACATCCGGTTGACACATATAGATCTCTTCATTCAAATCATCATGTAGGAAAGCCGTCTTCACATCAAGTTGCACAAGCTCAAGATCATATTGTGCAACAAGAGCTAACATAATATGAATTGAGGAGTGCTTCACAACCGGAGAAAAGATTTCATTGTAGTCAATGCCCTCCTTTTGTGCATACCCTTTAGCAACTAATCTTGCTGTGAATCTCACATTGCTTTTCTCATCAACACCTTCCTTCTTGACATACACCCATTTGCAACCAATAGCTTTCTTACCCTTAGGCAATTTAGCAAACTCCCAAGTCTTGTTCTTCAAGAGAGAATTTATCTCGTCATCCATGGCATTGCACCACTTCTCCTTTTCTTCACTCTCAATAGCTTCCTCAAAATTGGATGGAATCTCATTAGTGATAATAGGAAGAGCAAAAGAAACATAATCACTATACCGAGTTGGCTTGGTAATATCTCTTTTTCCTCTAATCTTGGTAATAGACTCGTGAAGTGAAACTTGCTCTTCATCTAGAATAGAATCTTTAAGTTCAACTTCTTCAACATCCTCTTGGTCTCCCACTTCTTCACTTGTAGTGGTTTCGACATTAGTAGAAATAGGATTTGAAGTACTAAAGGCAATTTTCTTAAGCTCTACCTATTGGACATTTTTCACAATCTTCTTAGAGTCTTTAAACATACTTTCTTCATCAAATGTCACATCTCTACTGATTACAAGTTTCTTCATCTCTGGGCACCACAACCTGTAACCTTTGACACCACTACTAAACCAAGAAAGATAGCCTTTTTGACTCTAGGATCAAGTTTATTTTCAGTCACATGAAAATAAGCAGGCGAACCAAAAATACAAATATAATCATAATCAGTAGAAGGTTTTCCAGTCCATACCTCCATTGGTGTTTTACCCTGAACAGCAACTAAGGGTAACCGGTTAATGATGTGACATGCAAAAGTAACACATAGACCCATGGATCCATACATCTCGATCGGAAAAGAATCAATAGAAAAGAAAGAATCGGAATTGATCGATATATTTCTCGAAACAAACGAAAAGGAAACGAAAGACGAAACATAAATCGTGGATCAACTAAGCCCTCTCGGGGACTTGTTTAAGAATAAGAAAGAGGAATCTCATGTAAATACCATGGAATAGGGTTTGATCCTATTCATGGGGATTCCGTAAAAATTCCATTCCAAAAAGAGAAAGTTCGAAAGAATTGGGATTTTTTGGAGATTGGATGCAGTTACTAATTCATGATCTGGCATGTACAGAATGAAAACTTCATTCTCGATTCTACGAGAATTTTTATGAAAGCCTTTCATTTGCTTCTCTTCGATGGAAGTTTTATTTTCCTAGAATGTATCCTAATTTTTGGCCTAATTCTTCTTCTGATGATCGATTCAACCTCTGATAAAAAAGATATACCTTGGTTATATTTCATCTCTTCAACAAGTTTAGTAATGAGCATAACGGCCCTATTGTTCCGATGGAGAGAAGAACCTACGATTAGCTTTTCGGGAAATTTCCAAACGAACAATTTCAACGAAATCTTTCAATTTCTTATTTTACTATGTTCAACTCTATGTATTGACTCATATTCCCCAAAAAGTGGATCCCGCTCTAATAGCTCCGAATAAATTAAATACATGCATTAAGATACGAAGGCTTCTTATTCCACAACAACGAAAGCACTTTTTCACTCTTTCATATACTAGGGGATTTCACTTGGAAAAGAAAATGTTCCATACTAATGGATTCGGGTCCATAACCATGGGTTCCAATGTACGAGATCTTGTAGCACTTACCAATGAGGCCCTATCGATTAGTATTACACAGAAGAAATCAATTATAGACACTAATATAATTAGATATGCTCTTCATAGACAAACTTGGGATTTGCGATCCCAAGTAAGATCGGTTCAGGATCATGGGATCCTTTTCTATCAGATAGGAAGGGCTGTTGCACAAAATGTACTTCTAAGTAATTGCTCCATAGATCCTATACCTATCTATATGAAGAAGAAATCATGTAACGAAGGGGATTCTTATTTGTACAAATGGTACTTCGAACTTGGAACGAGCATGAAGAAATTAACGATACTTCTTTATCTTTTGAGTTGTTCTGCCGGATCGGTCGCTCAAGACCTTTGGTCTCTACCCCGACCCGATGAAAAAAATGGGATCACTGCCAAAAATGACTTGCTCAAACCCGACTGAGACAACATACATCTAACATTCTCAAGCAAGGTTCCATTTAATCTTTCTGCAACTCCATTTTGTTGTGGAGTTCCCTGAACACTAAAATGCCAAACAATCCCTTCCTCTTTGCAAACTTTAAAGAAATGGTCGGATGTGTATTCACCACCATTATCCGATCTCAAAATCTTAATCTTTCTCCTAGTTTGGTTCTCAACCATTTTCTTCCAACTCAAGAAAATGCTCAACACCTCATTATTGTGCTTTATATTGTAGACCCAAGATCTTCTAGAATAATCATCAACAAATGTCACGAACCAATATCTACCACTCAAAGAGGGAATCTTTGTAAGACCCCAAACATCTGAATGCACATAATCAAGAATGCTCTTCGTCTGATGTACTGCAGTACCAAACTTCACTTTAGTTTGCTTCCCTAAGACACAATGCTTGCAAAAATCAAGCTTACAAGTCGTGGCACCTTTTAGAAGAACTTGTTTCACAAGCCCTTTTAGAGCTCTCTCACCGACATGGCCTAATCTCATATGCCATAGTCTAGTAGTATCTGAATCAAATGTGCCTATATTTTCTGAGACTACAGACGCTTCACCTGTCACGATGCTTCCTTGCAATAAATACAAATAACCACATCGAGGAGCTTTCATCACAACAAGTGCACCATAAGTAACTTTCAATGTCTACCCATTTGAATGAAACCTGAAGCCCTTGGATTCTAAAGTGCCCAAAGAAATAAGATTTTTCTTCAAATTCGTTACATACTAAACACATGTCAACTCTTTAACCATGCCATCATGCAACTTCAAACGAACTGTACCGATCTCTTTTGTTGTGCAAGGATTGTCATTTCCCATGAAAACAACACCACCATCAAACTCTTTCAAGCTTGAAAATCAATCCTCATGAGGAGTCATATGATGAGTACAACCTGTATCCAATACCCACTTAGTAGCACAATCAAATGATGAGGAAACGGTTAAAGACAAATCAGAAAAATCATTTTCAAGCTCAGCAACATTAGCTTCAGAACTCACTTTGCCTTTAGTCTTCAACCTAGGACAATCTTTCTTCCAATGGCCTTTATTATGACAAAAAGCACATTCATCCCTTTCCAAACTTTTTCTACCTTTAGAAGTTCCTCTAGGTCAAGAAAGTGATTTTTTTCTTACTAGAGAAAGATCTCCTCTCTGATGATCTACCTCTAACAAATAAAGCTTCAGATGCACTATCATGATTCTTATCTCTATGCCTCATTTCATAATTCATCAAGGCATTTGACACATCTTCAAATTTCACATTTTCTTTACCATGCATAATAGTAGTAACAAATTGCTCATAAGAGTCCGGCAAGGAATTCAACAATATTAAGGCCTTATCTTCATCCTTAATATCCTCATCTAAATTCATCAAATCGGCAATCAACTTATTAAAAGCATCAAGGTGTCTAATCATTTTTGTACCTTCTTTATATTGGAAGTTGTAGAGCTTTTTCTTCAAGAATAGCCGATTTTCTGAACTCTTCATCATGTACTTGTCTTCTAATTTTTGCCACAACACATTTGCCAATGTCTCCCGCATCACAAAATATTTCCGAGTTTTTGCAAGGCGCAACCGAATTGTGGAGCAAGCCCACAAATTTAATTTCTCTCATTCCGACTTCGACATAGCTTTCAGCTTATCTCCCAAAGCGGCAAGTAGATCTTGTTAAGCCATCATATCTTTGACCCACATTGCCACATCCTGAAGTTGTTTGTGCCATCAAATTTTTCCACTTCAAACTTTGCATTTTGCACTGTAGTTCTTGCAAACCCGGAGCTGCTTCCAAAAGGATTCTCATCTTGCCCGTCTGGCATCTTTAGCAACTAGACGGTACCCAAGAGCAACCAATGCTCTGATACCAATTGTTGTGCTAGGATAACACCAAACCAATTGGAACCAACTCAAGCTAACCCATAGGAAATATATCAAATGAAATGCAAAAACAAAATATAAAAGACACCAAGATTTTAACGAGGTTCCTCAACAGTCAGTGTAACTGGAGTACGTCCTCGGAGCAGTAGGAGTTCATCCAATAATCCACTATCAACCAAATGGGAGTTTACAAAGTATTGGCAATCTCACAACCCAAACCCTAATACACCCAAAAGCTCTCACTCACCCAAGAAACAAATAGAGAAAGACAGATAGTGAATAATTTCTTCTCTATACAAAACTTAAAGCTAATACACAAATACAACTTTGATTAAGTGAGTACCAACAAAGAAAGAAAATCACCTTTCTTTCTTCTCTTCAAATGGGGGCAGCGGCACCCTTTTTCTTTTCTGATGTGTTCCAAAACAAATGGTAGCAGCTGCTGCCTTAGTCAAACCCTAGCCACCTCACGTGGCTTGCACGTGTGGGCTAAATAAAAGGACCCATTGAATGGGCTGCTGAGATCAATTAAAGCCCAATAGAATTTGGACACAAATCTAACAATCTTCTCTTATATTTTCTCTCAAATCACAAAGAAGCAATGGCTTTCTACACTCGCTCTAACAGCTTCCCCTCAAGGCCACACCCTATCGTTCAAGAAGTTGACGAACACTTGTCTTGATTGAGGTTTTCCGAAGCCACCTCGACATCTTCCTTATCGATCAACCACAACCTAAGTAGCCTTGGAGACTTGTATGGTTGTGTTGATATGTTGCTTGAGTTGCCCCTCACACACAACAATCTGTGGCCTAGGAGCAAAATGAGAAATGGACTAAAGAGCTATTAGATGGCTCTCTCAGACTCTTGGACTTTTGTAGCACTGCTAAGGATGTCGTCTTGCAAACAAAGGCATACGTACATGATCTTCAATCGATCAAAAGATGAATGTGAGGAGGTGAATCTGGAGCTCTCACAAGAGAGGTTAACAAATACTTGTGTTTGGATCAAAACTTGAACTTTGGGCTCAAGAAAGGAGTTGGCCCAAAAGGAGGCCCGAAGGGAAAAACAGCCGAAGCCCAGTCAAAGCCCAGAAGGCAAAAAGGGCATTTTCTGACTTGGTGCAGCTCATGAAGACCACTTGCTTACCTACCCAAAGGCCAAGTGGTATAGACTGACCAGCTACATAGCCCATAAAGTACTTTATGATGGCAGTACATGTAAAAAAGCTGATGAGTCATCACCCTTCAGACCGCACTCGGGCAAGGTTGCTGCTACAGGAGACCAAGCCGAGTTGTCTATATAAGAAGAAAGAGAAACCAGGAATAAAGACACTCAATCAAACAAACAAATGCAAGCACAAACTCTGCCCAAAGCCAGATTTGCCTTCAAAACGAAGTTGTAGTCAGCCCAAGCATTCATCCCTCTCGGGATAAGCCTTCATCCCTCGCGGGATAAACCTTCACTCAAACCCTTGTAATAGCTCTGCTACCTTGTTCAACCTTGTTATAGTATCGATTCATTTTTTTTAAATCTCTCTCCCTCCCTGAAGCTTTCATACCCTTGATAAACCATAAAGATAGGAACCTGCAAGACGACCAAGCTTGCCCGACAAGGTTAAACCTTGCCCGACCTTCTTTGTTTTTTGTCTTTTCATTCATTAGCCTAGCAATATGTTGTATACTTCCAGTTATATTCAAGTAGTTATTTCTAGCAAAATGACTATTAAAAGGCTTTCTCACTACTTGGATCCGATTTGAATATATCTTCAGTGTTCAAACCAGATCCAAGTCCTAAGCCCTCAGGCATGTAAACCTGATTAGTTAAAAGTCCTTGGCCTCAAGGCATAAAAAAGAACCTTATGTGGACTTAACCCATCCATGACAATCCTTGATAAACGAGAAGTCCGAAGTTACTTGGGGATCAAGTAATCGACCTACCTCTTAGTCTTATTGCTATTACATTATGATTATCATAGAACGCTTAAGCATGGGAAGGATTCTGATAGGAATCCTCAAGGCCTACACCTAAGGCCCCACGAAGGCACCTATTTGGATTCATTCCGTTCTGCGGTCTAGAACGTTTGAGTATAAGAACGAACTCTAATGGGAAGCCTCAAGGCCTACACTTAAGGCCCTACAAAGGCACCTATTTGGGTTCATTCTACCTCTCAGACTCGGGTAATCAGAAGTGTAATAGTTATAAAGACTCATGCATTCACGAGAACAAATATGATGTGTTCGAGCACTGGTTTAGTTATTGATAGGAAGCCTCAAGGCCTACACCTAAGGCCCCACAAAGGCACCTGTTATAACTAACACGGTCTCTCGGGTATATACATATGCAACCAAAACTCGACATCCATTTTACATCTGCCATACTAAAGATGGCAGTGGCACGCCTGAGCACTTAAAAGTTAACCTTGATTGTGAGCCTCAAGGCCTACACCTAAGGCCCCACAAAGGCACCTCTCAAAGTTAACTTTATCCTTCTCTTTCAGCCTTGCCCGACGAGCCTTGCCCGAAGAGTCTTGCCCGACGAGACTTGCCCGACAAGACTTGCCCGACAAAGCCCAACAGTGAAGCAGAAGCCCGACAACAGCCCTCAATCGGCGCCAACCTCCCGGGGAGCTGTGTGCTCGTCGGCCAGGAAACATCCCCGACGGAAATTCCTGACGCGAACAACTTGAGCTCAAGAAAAATGGTTAGAGAGGCAATTCAAAAGGCTATAAAGAATCTTAAGGGAATCGAAAGCAAATCCATATTCTCTTCTATTAGCAACCGAGAGTGCTACCATTATTAGCAGGTTGAGAGAGGTTGAAGCAATCACTCTCGCAGTGTTTGAATCACTTATGTCCTTTATCTCTGGGCTAAAGTCCAAGCCAGGCAGTTGGTCATTGGTTTCCAAGATGATTCCCACCAAAAAGGTCGCATGTGAGGAAGAAACGGAGGCAAACGAATTTGCATAAGTCGATGCTGCACTACATAAGACAAGCAAATCTGAGAACGCACAGAACTAGCTTGAAAAGCTAGAGTCTCCCTCCTCGCCTCATCTCCCAATCTCCCAACTTATTTTCGATTTACACTTAAATCTCATATGAATCTCCTTGGTCTGACTTCTAATATGAACCCAGAAAAGCTTTAGCCTTCCGACGACTCTGGCTGCCATAATCAATCTTGGTCGTTGGCCGAAAACCGGACTGCAACATCGTCTTAACTTTCTCCAGCATCAGCAGATTCCAGCTTTAAACCCTCTCCGACCCTTTTTGCCAAAATCATTCTCACTTATTTGTCATCAGGTAAGATCCTGGAGTTTTTATTTGGCATCCCAGACCTCATCTCTCTTGCCACTGTTCCTCAAAACTTTCATATCGGTACATCAACTCAACTGTCATTTATTTCAACAGCTCAACTCTCTTTCTATTTCAAACCTAAAGATTGATTATTTTCCTTTTTTCTCTGTTTTTATTTTCCATGAAAAAACACCATCTTTGCCGAAAAAGTTTGAATTTTTCTCTGGAATTCTAGCCCATCCCTTAGATTTTCTTTGTGGGTTTTGGTTCTCAGGTTGTGAATTTTTCTCGGTGGTGATGATCGGTGTTCGTTGTTGTGTGGATGATCCCAGTGGAGCTTTGGTTTTTCAGCTTTGGTGATTTCTGCGTGAATTTTTAGGGATTTGGTTTGGGTTTTCTGGGTAAGCAACTGTCACTCTATTCAACTTAAATTTAGTTCAACTCTTTTTTTCCCTCAAATTTGTTTGATGGTATGATTGTTTGATCCTTTACTAAATAGTCATCAAGAAATGTTGGAATTTTTGGTAGTTTTGATTTCTTTTCAATTTTTATTTTATTTTCAAGCCCTGAGTTTTGTAAGAACCGGCTATCCTGTGCATACACTAGATACTCCTAACATTTCAAATAAACTACCATTGAGTTCTATAACTTTACTAATATTTATTTGCAATGCAAGTTAAATTGTTGGTTTTCTGTTTGTCAATGCGTTAGCTTTTCTACTCTCTAGCGTTAACTTTCTACTCTCTACCTTGCATTAGAGGTTGCCATGTCAGGTGAGTTCGAGTTCTACTTAGTACACAAGGGTTGTTTTTAGCTAAGTCTCTAATTTGTGTGCTCTTCATCATGTCTTTTATTTTGGTGGCAGTTAGGTGTCATTAATATGAAGTGTGAGCTGGTTCATCCAGAAGGTCTACTAAAGCAGCTAAGGGTATTGAAATCAGTTAATGTAGATGGCGTTTATGATTGATTGCTAGTGGGGAATATTAGAGGGACATGCTTAACATAATTATAATTGGAATGGATACAATAGGCTCTTTCAGATGGTGTGTGAGCTTAGACTAAAGTGACATGTCTGTTTTATATAAATACGTTTTTTCAATTGCAAAAGCTTTTTCCTCTCATTGGGCATATAAACATGTGTGTTTAATTGTTTTGCCATCTTTGTGGTCATTTTTATTCTTTCTATGCATGTTTTTGGTAGCAATTTAATAACTGATTGTACAAACTTTTGTCTTTGTATGTTGATGCTTCTTAATAGTGGTGGTGCCGTGCATGTTCTTGGTTAAATTAATCGAGTGCATCCGTAATTTGGAATAGTTATTTTCTAAATTGGCAGGAATTTTTTCAGTCGAGGAGATTGTTGGATACTTCTGCTAATTGGTTCAATGGAAGCGATAGCCAGTGATTGGGGGTATCTTTTGGCAGGATTACAAGGACTTTGTTGTGGATGGGATTCAAACAGAACCTTTGAATGAGAGGAGAGGGAAGAAGGTTATTTTGATGCAGATGGATGGTTTATTAAATATGCCATTAAAAATGAAGTCAAGGTAAACATGTTTATCATTTTTGGCAATAAGCATGTTTATCATTCTTGGGTAGTTAATGCTAAAGTGCTTATCGTACAATTAGGTTCTTGGAGTTTACTGATGATTTGCTATGCATGTAGGTCATAAAATATTTTTTTATACTGAAGCTTTCATCTCTCTGATTAAATTCAGTCGATTACTTAATTCAGTAAAAGAGACAACCAAAAAACAACGTGGAGGTGGAGTCAAATGCAAAATCATAGAATCAGAAATTAAGGTAATCTTTATACATTTCATTTGATTTGTTTGAATAGGATGATTTATAACTATTTTAGTATTATGTTTCTTTGTATGCAGATTACCTTATGTATTTGAGAACACATCTGATGTAAGTTCTCTCTTTATGCCTCTATCTCTTTGTGCATCGATTGGTTTTCTATCAATTTTATTCTTCTATATGCATTATGTTTATCCTAAACCAAAGGTTCCTAATCTTTTATTTATGAGTGTGTGTTGCTCGGTCTCCAATAATTATTTATATTTCCGAGGGTATAATGGGAGGAAAAATCCATTCAACCTCCACCAAATTGTAGGGAACCAAATAAGATACTTAAGTGATTTTTTTCAGCATGATACATGTTTAAGGTTAAGCTTTGAAAATTGAATATTTATAAACTATGAGTAGAGTTTCCGGGCAATATAGTCATTTCTTAATGGGCAATGAATAATTAAGGTTTGAAATCGAAAAGTAGAGTGCAAATGTCGTTCGTGATGAAAAACCTACAGGAACATTAGTTCTTAGCATATGTGCAACATGTGTGAATTTTAATCACAAAGTGCAGTTGTACTCGAGACTGAGAGAGTGGCGTTTAATTTTGTTCTCCTATGGGATGTGATTGATCTTACCCTTTATATGTTTAATTTTATATATACTTAGTTGAGTTATTTTTTTCCTTTTGGGATTCAGGCCAGACACTATTGATCCCTTAATTTTTTGGCCATGAAGCAAAAGGTGGTGACTCACGCAGACAGCTGACTCCTTTTCAATAGAAAGGAATAGCCAAACTAACCCAGCTGGGAAATAACATTCAGCAATCACTGTCTTAGCACATTTACTTACATGAATACATTGTTGTTCATTCTGGCCGTCTTTCCAAGATCAAGCCCCTTGCTCAGTTGGATAAAGTTTGCATCCTCAATTGTGTCGTATCGATGGGTTTGAATTTTTGGGTGCCCCTCTCATGTAGCAAAACAAAAAATTTGATGCAAAACAGTTTGTCTCAAATTGCAGATTCCTCCGTTTCTCAAATCTTAACGATCAAGCTGTAGTGTCCCTCAAGAGGTTTCTCTCAAACTCTTACAATTTGCATTTTTGCTTCTCTCCCTACACTCTCATCAGCAATATCAATGCTCTCTCATATGAGCACTACAAGTTTAAGCCTAACGCTGGTATGTGATTTCCACTCCATCTCGTCTATTTTTTTTTTTAAGTAATTTTCAACCCTTTTGTACAATCAGGTAATTCTCCATATAATTGAATAATACTGATTTTTTTTCTCTCTTTTTTAGCTCCATCAGTTCATTGGCTTTAATGTCTGACTTAAGTAAATGGGAAATCATTAATTGGTATGAATCAAGATATATTTCTTTTGTGTTTTTGGATAATTTAAAGGGATATGCAAATAGATGGGAACAGTATAATTCATTTTGATTAAAAAAGAAGAGAAAATAACCTTGCTGGATTATACTTCTTGGTTGATTGATGAAGTTTGCACTAAGTTAAATAGAATGACAAATTTAGTTTTTTATATTGAATTCATACTAATTCTAATTTGTAATATATAGCAAGAGAAAAATCATGGGCAAATAAAAAAAGAATATGCACCAATTCAACAACATGGTGACCAAGAAAAAACATGGTCATTCCCAAACAAGCAAGACCAGAGATTGAACAGGAAAAAGCATAAACATAGAGCAAATGGTTGTGAATCCTTTGATTAGGAAGAACTTGTGTGGTGTTCATGTGCATTCTTCATTGTTTGCGCTTTCAATTGAGAGTGGAGAAGACATCATAAAGCCAGCTATATTTAGTAAAGTCATCCACTATTATTATGTAAAACTTGTATCCAATACATGAGGATGTGGGAGAAGGACCCCATACATCAGTGTGAAGTAATTGAAGTGGCCTAGTGGATGTACAAGGTAAAGCTGTAAATGGCAGTCTAGAAGCTTTGCCTAATTGGCAAGATGTGCACACAAACAATTTATTAATAGAACCAATTACAGCCAGATGATTTTTATTCACCACATAACTTAAAATGCCACTAAAAGGATGTCCAAGGCATTGATGCCAAATCTGGAAATCAACCTTAGTAATCATCAGAGTAGTTGGTGAGATTGCAATCCCAGAGACACCATTTGAAGCATTCCAGTAGAAGGGGTACAAGCCTCCTTCATTGGGGCCCTGGAAAAGTATATTCCCAGTTCTTAGATCCTTGACATAGAATCCAAAAGAATCAAATGTTAGGGAACACCAATTGTCATATACAAACTTGTAAACAGAGAGCAAATTATGAGATGCCTGAGAAACTAAAAGCACATCATTCAATCTAAAGGTAGAATTATTTGTGCAAATGAAAGCAGATCCAGTATGAGAAATGCATAGACCTTTTCCATCACCAACAAACAGTTGATCATTGCCAGAGTATGGAATTGTATAATTAAGTGCAGAAGGGTCAGGTGTGACATAATGAGATGCACCACTATCAGTAAGTGAATAGCTAGGAGGGGCAGAGGTATTCCTAGCAGACATTGTAGTAGGAGCTTGTGCGTTCGAGTTCAAGGAAAATTGAGAGAGAAGATTGCATGTAGGAGCCCAGTGAGCATATTGAAGATATAGTTGACATTGAACAAAGCGCCTATAGGAATTGGATTGACTGAATATCTGACGAGAAGGGCCAGTACCAAGAATACCACCAGAGTTGTTGTGATTCCAGTTGTTAGGTTTGTTTCCCCCAAAATTACGATTCTGATTGTATCGATGTTGATTTTTGAAACGACCACAAGAATTACCTCTGTTAGACTAAGCACCAGAGGTGTTAGATTGTGCCGCATAAGCATGAAATGGTGCAGCGAAGGAGGGGGAAGCTCTAGTTTTGCATTTTTAGAGCGAGATCTCTTTACTCAGTAGAAGGCCATGAAGTCCATCAGCCATCACAGACTCATTGCGAGTCTTAATAGAGTCAATAAATGACTCATAATCATTAGGAAGACCAGATAAAATGTATGCAACGAGATCTGATTCAGAAATTGGTTCACCAGCAGCAGCAAGTTTTTCAGAGATATCTTTGATCAAATTAAGATAATCAGTCATGGAAGAGTCACCTTTCTGAATTGTTTGAATCTTCGATCGAAGGCTGTGAACATGTGTGCATGAAGCACCAAAGAACCGCCGCTCAAGAGACTGCCAAAGGGAGCGAGAGTCTTCCATTCCAATAGTCAAATGAAAAAGATCTTCAGAAAGCATTGAGTTGATCCAACTCATCAGAATTTGATCACGTTCACACCAGGTCTCATAGAGAGGATTAAGAACATGAAATCCAGAGGAATTGAGAACAAATTTAGGAGGGCAAAGATCCTCACCATTGACGAGGCCAAAAAGCTTGAAACACTTCAGTACAGGAATGAAGAGACTACGCCAAGTGATGTAGTTCTGAGGATTGAGCTTCATCAGAATCATTCCGGCAACATTTGCAATGGAAATCGATCCAATCGACATGATTGAAGGATTAGAGATCTCGCTAGGAGGGAGATTCACTAGGGAATTAAGCGAAGAAGGAGAATTGGAGGAGTTCACAGCAGTCGCCATAACCTAATTTGGTGAATTTAGGACAAAAAGAAAAAAATCTAAGATGCAGTGACCTATTTAGGAGATAGAAAAATTCAAGAAAGGCAAGAAAGTTTCAAGAAAGAGAGGGAAGCGGAGGATCGAAGTCAGTTAGACAATGGTGATGATACCATGTAGAAACTGAGAATCTAGAGAGAGATTTCATTTATAGAGAGAGAGATAATTGTAGAGAGAGAGAGAGAGAAAGAGTAAAATAAGATTGTGATTTCATTAATATCAACCGATCATTACACAAGGTATTTATACATAAATATCCTATCCCAACCATATGTGCCAGCTAAGCATAATGTACAACTAATCACTAACCATACTAAGCTTAATCGCTAAGTAAACATCTAATCTAGTACATTGTCGCTGTGAGAGGTTGTACTCTCAACACTTTCTGCGTTTGCTTTTCCTCAATTTTCTCAAGAACCAAACAGAAAATAAAACGCACTAGAAAAAAGAAAAGGAAAATCACAAGATTAAGAACCTGGGACTGCGACAATCGAGCTTATGTGGCGAAATGTCAATTGGGTTCTGTTTGATCTTTGGATCCTCTTTGTGAGGTTCCGAAATCGCCCTCAATCCCAAAGTTTAGTAATTTATGCAATTTTTGTCGAAATTTATGTTTTTTTTTTTTTGGCTGAAAATTGTTAAAAAAAAATGAGGATAGGAGTAGTAAAAAGAATGTACTGAAAATATTTGTTGTGGAAGACTATGTCTTGATTCGATGAGCTTTGTTTTCCTTTTTTTGATCATATTGATTTTTTTTTTCTTTTCCCCATTTGGGCTAAATAGTTCTCAAACTTCCGAGTGATTATCTATAATCGTTGTTTTTGTGAATAAATTTAGTCAATGACTTAGTAAAACACCAATTCTCCATACCCAGAGCACTATTAGATGACGCTGGATCTGCGAAAAAAAAGAAATTGGGATAAACATGGCTCACAAGGAAATTTGAGCTTTCGTAAGATAAAATATCTTTTTTTTTAATTTATGTTAATTTACAGTAATTTATTTTATTTAATTTGGTTTTTAATTCTTTTGTTGTCGTTTTATGATTATGGGGTTTTGTTTTCAGACTCAAACGCCGTTGTCTTCAGAAGTCCTCTGTAATCAAGGTAAGCAATTTGAAAATTTTGGCGGATTAAAATCAAAGTTTCAATTTACACATTTGTTTTGATTTTATTGAAGCAAATTTATGCATATTTTCCATCAGTTTTTTCTTCTGTTACTTTGGATAGGTCCTATTGTCCATATTTTGAGCATCTTCTTTTGGGAGTGATTAATAGCTGCTATGACAGGTTAGTTTTATAATTTAATTTCTCAATTTTAATTCGCTAGATGTGGATGATTTTTATTAATTATTTTTTCTTACTTTTCACTTCAGCAGAAACCCCCGATTCATTTTATAGTTCTTTCAATTAATTTGGAAGTTCAAGTTCTCTCTTTGTGGTTTTTTTTTTTTTTTTTTTTTTTTTTTTTGGTGATAGGTTGAGAATGTGAAAGCTCTGGAGGTGGAGGTGAGAAATTTAATTTAATTCATGATTTATTGTTGTTGTTGTTTTTTTTTTTTTATAGGTTAACCGTCTGTTGGCTAAAACCAATTTGTGACCTCTTGATCAACCTGCACGGATTGCTATCTGGGCACCAAGCATTATGTTTGAATCAAGAGGCATAGGTGGGAGAGAAAACAGAGAAAACCCAGAAATGCTATTTTTTTTTTTTTTTGGTAAGTGTTGCGTATTATCATTGGGAGTGCTCAATCTCCTTCACTACATAAACTGCTTTTCATATCAAATGACGTGAGTGAGTTTGTTCTTTTTTTAATGTTAAGCTAATTTGTGCACCCTAATTTGTTCAAGAGCATCTCATCATCACGGGAAAAAAAAAAAAAAAAAAAAAAAAAAAAAGAATAAATAAGAAAATTAAAGAGGGGGACTTGATCATGACTTTATTTGATAATTAATTCAAAATACTTTAATTTACATAAACAGCTTTTACATTTCCTGTTAAATATTGTTGGTGTTGGACTTCATATTACATGTAACGTGTGATATTCTTTTTGTTTCGTGTTGAGGACTAACTAGGTTCGCTAGATGCAAGAGTTTTATTTTTACGTTAGAAATTTAACCTCTGTTGCATACCTGAGGTGAGAATTTTGCTTTTATAATTTTTATTTACTACATCTTGATCTTATTTACGAATTTCAGGAAAAAGTTGTCAAGTTAAGCAAACAATTCAGCCATTTAAAAAGTTTTGTGAGCATCTTATGTCTTGGTTTGTGTTCAAGCTTGGGTTTCTTAGTTAAGCTTCAGTCAGTATATTGACATTCATTTATTTAAGATGTGGTGGTATTGTTGATGACATGGCTATAAATCACAGGATTTTTCAATTTCTGGTAGAAAAAGAAATTTAAGTTGAACCTATTTTTGGTTTTTTCTTTTGTTGTGTGTGGATGTGGTGTATTGTTATAGCTTAAGAAGAAATTAAGAAAGTATGGTCATTTGCTTCTCGACTTAAATTGGATTGGTTTTTTTTTTAATTTTTATTACATGGTGTTTTTAGTGTTGGAATTTGGTGAGAATTCGAAAGTCTAACCTATACTGCTAGGCGTCAAGAAACCGATGACAAATTCGGCTAAACATCGCTGAGTTTGAATCGAAACTTATGCCAAACCGTGGTGTTTTTTAGTTCAGGTAACCTTCTGAGCTTAATAATGTTGATTTCAAAGGAAATTTGAGGGAAGTGACCCATGTCCCTACTCTGTGTTTATGCCCAGAAAATTCGATGACCTTTCTCAGTCATTTCTCTGCGGGTCTGAGAAAGGATTCGAGTACTTGTGTTCGTGGCAGGAATTTCCGCTGGGGATGTTTCTTGGCCGACGAGCACACAGCTCCCCTGGAGGTTGGAACCGGTTGAGGGCTGCTGTCGGGCTTCTGCTTCGTTTCTGGGCGTTGTCGGGCAAGTCTCGTCGGGCAAGACTCTTCGGGCAAGGCTCTTCGGGCAAGGCTGAAAGAGAAGGACAGAGTTAACTTTGAAAGGTGCCTTTGTGGGGCCTTAGGTATAGGCCTTGAGGCTCACAATCAAGGTTAACATTTAGGTGCTCAGGCGTGCCACTGCCATCTTTAGCATGGCAGATGTAAAATGGTTGTTGTTCTTTCATTGTCTATATATATATATATGTATCCAAGAAACCATGTTTAGTTATAACAGGTGCCTTTGTGGGGCCTTAAATGTAGGCCTTGAGGCTTGCCATACATAACTAAACCAGCACTCGAACGCATCATATGTATTCTTGTGATTGTCGGAGTCTTCTAACTATTATATTTCTGATTACCCGAATCCAAGGAATAGAACGAACCCAGATGGGTGCCTTTGTGGGGCCTTAAGTGTAGGCCTTGAGGCTTCCCATCAAAGTTCATTCTTATGCTTAGACTCTTAAGATCGCTGAATAGGATGAATCCAAATGGATGCCTTTGTGGGGCCTTAAGTGTAGGCCTTGAGGCTTTCCATTAGAGTCCATCCCATGCTTAAGCGTTCTATGATAATCATGATATAATAGAAAGCAAACTAGAGGGTAGGTTGATTACTTGCGCCCCAAGTAACTTCGAACTTCTCGTTTATCAAGGATTGTTGTGGATGGGTTAAGTCCACAGAAAGTTCTTTTTTATGCCTTGCGGCCAAGGACTTTTAAACTAATCAGATTTACATGCCTGCGGGCTTAGGACTTGGATCTAACTTAAGCATTGAAGATATATTTAAATCAGATCCAAGTGTTGAGAAAGCTTTGTCATCGTGATTTTGCTAGAAACAACTTGCATATAAAAAACATACAACATATCGCTAGACTTTTAAAGAAAGAAAAGACAAAGACAGAACAAAGCAGGTCGGGCAAGATTAAACCTTATCAATTAAGGCTGATCGTCTTGCAGGTCCCTATCTTTATGGTTCTGTCAAAGGTCTGAGAGCTTAGGTGGAGAGGGGAAAGGAGAATACAAAAGGGTGAATCGATACTACAACAAGTTTGAACAAGGTAGCAGAGCTATTACAAAGTTTAGGAGAAAAGATTATCCCGAGGGGGATGAAAGCTTGGGCTGACTACAGCTTCGTTTGAAGGCAAATCTGGCTTTTTGAGCAGAGTTTGTGCTTTTGTTTGTTTGATTGAGTGTCCTCATTCCTGTCTTCTCTTCCTCCTTTTATAGACTACTCGGTTCGGCTCCTGTAGCAACAGCTTTGCCCGAATGTGGTCTGGGGGTGATGACTCATCAGCTTTATTACATGTAATGCCATCATAAAGTACTTTATGGGCTGTGCAGTCTGATCAGTCTACACCACTTGGTCCTTGGGTAGGTAGGCAAGTGGCCTTTGTGAATTGTATCAAGTCAGAAAAGGCCTTTTCCTACCTTCCCAAGTCTCGGCTGGGCTTTGATCTTCTCTTCCTCCAGGCCTCCTTTTGGGCCGACTCCAACTTTGGGCCTAAAGTTAAGTTTTAATCCAAACAACTTGGCTTTCAAATTTATGTCTGGGTAAAATTCTTCGACTTTTTTATGTGAATTTGGTTTAGATAAGAATCAAACTGATTCAAGCCCGGGACAAATTCTAAAGAATCTGCAGAAAACGATGGAACTCGGCGTATGTCAACGGCATCGTCGTTAACAGCGACAACGGCGGTGTTCGTCAAACTTGATGGAATCTCCGATACCATCAGGTATATTCTTTTAACCTTTAATTGGAATCTGACGACCAGCTCGTGGCCACCAGCGACTGCGGCTACACTCGCCGGCGACGGCAGCAATGACCTCATCGTGTCTCGACGCGCATGACGCCATCACTGCGGCGCCTCGTGCGGCCACTCATGGGGATCGGAGACCTACTTTAGGTTTTTTTCGACATCGCGAATCGCGTGGCATTTCCGTTTAGGACAATTCAAAGCCGTTATTACGTTTAGGTGTTAGATTTTGTGAAATGCTAGACTTTCATTAGTAAAGTTAATTGATATTTTATAGGTGCAATTATAAAATATACAAACAAGGACAAGACACCTATTAAGGATTACACTCGCATCTCTTCCAAAACACTATTTTCGATTAAATGTTTTTTGATAAATAACTTGTTGAGCTGGTCTTTGATGAGACTTTAGTAGAAATGTTTAGATTTGATATTAGTGATACTTAAATCTGTGTCAATTGGTTGGCATCACTGAACTCTCTTTCTTTGGAAAATAGATACATACATATATACAATCACGTATGTACAAGCCCACAAACATAATTTCACATTAATTTCTCCCCACAGTCACATCATTTATCACATTGTTTATTTGCTGGCGAATCGTCTTCAACAAAGTGGCACAACATGGATCTACCAAAAGGCGAGATTCTAGTTTTGAATTTTCAAGCAAAGAACTATGCCTTACCCAAGTTCATGAAGAAAATGTTCAAGTTGAAGGTTCTAATAGTCATAAATGATGGCTTCTCACCTGTTGAGCTAAGCGACTTTGAACTGCTGTGTTCTTTGTCAAATCTAAAGAGACTAAGATTAGAGCGTATTTTGATTCCCTCGATAAGAAAGAACATCATTCCATTGAAGAGTCTAAAGAAGATATCTTTATTCATGTGTAACGTTAGTCAAGCATTCAGAAGCTCTTCCATTTAAATTTTTGAGACAGACATTCCCATACCTAGAGGAGTTCAACATCAACTATTGTAATGATTTGGAGAAATTGCCTGGCAAACCAACTATCATAAGCTATTTGTCTTGCCTGAAGACATCGGAAAGCTAGAGAATTTAGAAGTGTTGAGGCTAAGGTCCTGCACAGACTTGGAAAAGCTTCCAGACTCGATTGAGAAACTCAGTAAGTTGTGTTTTCTTGACATATATAATTGTTCTGGCATTAAAGCTTTCAGGCTCGATTGAGAAACTCAATCACCGAAGAGCAGTTCAAATTAGGGAGGATGGGATCGCCACTAACAAACACACCTAAACACAAATAGAGACCATTTAATAAAACTCTACTAAAACAATCGAATTTGGGAAAGCAGACGGTGACTTCGGATTCGGCACGTCAAAAAACCTAAGGAGGGACCTTGGGTTCCCCTCACTAGCAGAGTTGAGTTGCCAGAAAGTTGACCAGAAAAGTCGCTGGCACTGCTATGAACAACGGCGGAGCACAATGCCTCTAGCAGAGGCGCATGTACTCCACACGCTAGCCATGACAACCCCACATGCAATCTCACACGCTACGAGTACATGTGTACTCGCCACCCCACTATTTCTGGAATTCTTCCAGATTTCTCCAACTTCAAGAGCTCATTTCGAGCTCAATACAAGTACAAATCAAATGATTCAAAAGCCAAAATTAGTCAGGAATGTGGAGAAGAGATTCAAACCCTTTGGAGGTCTAATGGAGATCAAAGCTGGCCGCAAAAATGGCTGGAAACTGACCAAATGACCACGATTTGGAAATTTCCAGAATTTGCAGAGTGTTTTCCGAGTTCCTACACCACCAAAACCATCCAAAAACTTACTAATCGTGAACCTAGACACGATCTACAATGATAGGGACCAATTTTGAGGCTTACCTTTGGCAAAAATGGTGAGAATTCGCCGGAGAAAAGGGTTGCACAGTGAAGGGGTTGTTGTGCACAGTAAGGAAGAAAGAATCCAATGGTGGTCTCGACTCCGTTTAGGCTTCATGGTGATGGTTCACGTCGGAGAAATAAGGTGGTTGTCGTGGTGATTTGTGGCTACATGAAGAGGAGAGGGTGGAGGGAGTAAGGCATAGGAAAAAGGGAGATAAGTGACAGGAATGGAGTAAGAGATAAAGAAGAAGGGAAAAAAAATTAAGAGAGGGAGAGAGTCTCGGGACAGAAAGGAACACCCCAGAAAATGGGGGTAATCCTGCAACGTGTCACCCCATAAATGGCCCATGATGGAGAAATATCTCCAATTCTGAAATTACCTAAATGCCCTTAACATTCAAAAATTCGTAGAAACTTCGTTTTAGCTCTGAAATTCCAATTCATTCATGCTTACTAGTTCGTATCGACGAGTGCAAAGTGAATAAATTAAAGAATAATTATTACATGTCACGACACAAGAGTCAACGAAAGTCAACGTTTTCACCGCTAGGGGTATTTTTGTAAATTTAACTAATTAAAACGTAAAATCCAAGACGGGTTGTTATAGAGAAGAAAGGGAGGAAAGGGATTTCTGAATATATTGATTTCTTAACATGTAAGTAATACAACAATTTGAATAGACCTGGCAATTTCTTACATGACCCATTAACACAACACGAAATAATGGGTTTTAGATCGACACAATAACTAAATGGATCGTTATAGGGTCACACGATAAGAACTCGTTAATGACGGGTCCTTAACAGGTTTACATGAGAGTGACGCGTGGGTAACCCGTTTTGACACGTTAAGAAAAAAGTTATTTTGTTGATTTTAATTGTTAAACTACTTAAAAAAAAATTAAATTAAAAAAATAAAAAATAAAATAGTGTATATGTATATATTGTATATTAAAATATGTATTAATGTATTATTATTCTATATAAATTTAAAATTTTCAAGTTTTATTTATTTTTATAGTATACTATAGGCAATAAGTGAGATTAAAAAATTATAAAACATATTAAAAATAAAAATATCAAGTTATTTAAAAATACCAAACACATTAAAAAGAATATAATACTTAATTTACAAGTGCGAAAATTATGAAAAATATGCAAATGCTTGTGATCGCATCATGTACGCTTTGAGGATGGGTACATCGTCGTTTGATTTTTTAAAATCATACAAACCCTCATGAATAGTATTTTTAAGGGGGGAACTTTAACGAAAAGCTCCCGGTACTGTTCACTTTAACGAAAAACCACATTTTTACACTAAAAAGTCAATCCTGGTACTATTCACTTTACCCTTTATTTTGTCCTTATCATTAAAACTCAAAGTTTTCAAGCCATTTTCATTAGTTTTCCTTTTTAAGGGAGTTCAAACTAAACCAATATCATTTATGTTGGTGATTGATGAAAATTGAAGGGTTTTACTGTAAAAAAAAAAGAGCAAGGTTTCTGCAACCTTGAAACACAACTCCTTTCATTTTGCATATCCTTGAACATTTGGTATTTTGTAAAGGGGTTTTTTTGTTTTTGATTGCTCTGGGTTTTCCAGGTCTAGTCATTTTCTTCATCTTTCTGTATTTTTTCAAATCGGTCTTGTTTGATTGTCCCTAGTTTTCTGGTTTTAGTCTTGACTTCATATTTATTGTGGGTTTTTGTCTTTCACAAATGGGTTCTGATTGGAAGCTGTAAATCTTGAAACTATGGATTTTTCACAATGAGTTTTCTGGTTTTTGAATCAGGGTTTTGATGACAGCAATGGGATCGATAATTTGGTATCGATTCAACTAGTAGAATTATCAATTCCGGTGAGTACTTTGGCTCTGTTATCTTCATCATAAGCTCTGACCGGTGAGAGCTTATGATGAAGATGACAGAGCCAAAGTACTCACCGGAATTCAAGGACGGGTCGGGTTGGACTGCTCTTTGCCACTGCAAATTTCTTAAACGGCATGCCTGGTATTGAAGAGAAGAGAACTCTAGTTTTGTACCTGATTTGGTTCTGGTTGTACAGTTCTAATTAGCCTGCCATGTTAGACCGTATTTGAGAATTAGCCCCCAACCCAGCCACATTCGGCTGGCATTGTTGTAAATAAAGCAAAATCAAAACAAACGTGAATAGTGCATGCCCTCCCCCCTACTTTAGAATAGATACAATTCAATAAGTCCAAAGCTATGAGCATTCCTCTCACTCCTGTTTGTGGTGAGCTTAACACACACTGATGAATCAGTAACATCTTCCTTCAGCACCTATATCTGCCTTCACTGCCAAACCTATTCAATTTGATCTATTCTATGACAAACATCCTCTATAAATTGCATGATTGGATCATAAGAGCAGAAGCTATTACTCATTCACATTTACATGTTAACCCGTCTTAACCACTAAGATTACATATATTCAAACATATAATTGCATATCCAACACAAATTTAGGAATACAATCAAAGAACGTGAACACCAAACTTTGTACATGGTTTGACTACTTGCCTGCACCTATGTCAACACTCAAAGTTCACTCTAAAGCACAATACTAAATCAGACTAAAGTTTTACCGTGCTAAAGCTGCAAACAGGGAACCTTGGAAATTAATATTGTTGTGGCATGTGAATTCCCAAGTGGTATTAAACCATCAACCATCATAAGATAGCTAATGATGAAAAAGAAACTGAATAACAAAAAACAATGATGCATTTGAACACAGAGAAGAACCTTGTTTCAAAATTATACTACCTAGCAACAGAAGAGCAAAACAATAAATGAAACAGCCTTCTAACACTCTTATCATAAATAGAGAAGCAACAAAACATGGAGAAACAACCCAGCAACAGAGGGATATTCAAATGATGAAAAGCAGAAAAGGAACCTGAATTCAACTTGTTGAGAAGGAAACAGCAGCAAAGCACGAAGAAAATAGAAATGAGCATAGTGCAACACCTAAGTTTAAAAGACACAAACCTGACTCTAACAGTGTACAAAACAGTGCACTAAACAGACCTATCCTCCTAACACCCAACTAAACAGGCTATAAACATCCATTACAATTTTATTGAAACAAAAAAATGTCAATCACAGTTTTAACAAAGCAAATGAGAAACAAACAATGAACAATAATTTATGAACAGTGTTTTACCTGTTGAATCAGAGGACAAAACCGAAAACCCTCTCCTCTCCCATACCTCCCTCAGACATCCTCTGCTCACCAACCCCGTGGGGTAACCCGTTAACCCCAAAAAACACACAGCATGCTCTCTGCCCTATCTCTCTCCCTGTCCATCCGTCCCTCAAAAAGTGGGAAAAAAATCTCTAAACCTCACTCCCACTCATGAAATCGAGGATCTGCAGCAATGGTGCTGAGATACCCACTCCTTCCTCTCCCTCTCTCTTTCGCTCCGTCTGTCTCTATCCATCTCTCAGAGAAAGCATGGCCTGCCATCCCCGAAACCTGCACTGAATGACAGCAAACCCAAACCCACCCCAATCCGTCTCAAATGCACAGGACAAAATTACCCTCCTAACTTTTAATAACTACCTTCCAACCCAGCCCCAAATCCCACGGTTTTGTTGTAAATAAAGCAAAATCGATGGGGGAGGAATTGACCTCAAAAGACAAAATCACCCTCTGAATTTTTGAGAATTACCCCCCAACCCAGCCACATTCGGCTGGCATTGTTGTAAATAAAGCAAAATCAAAACAAACGTGAATAGTGCCTACCCTCCCCCTACTTTAGAATAGATAATTTTCATTCATTCATTTGTTTGTTTGTTCGTTCATTCGCATAGCAGATCGAAATTCATTCATTCCCTTCCCCTTGCTAATTAGATGCACTAATTACGTAATAAGACCAACTTTATTAATTTGAGTAGCAACTAGCAAATGCCGAGCGGAGATATATAGTATAAATAATATATACACGATGAGTCCAGTTTTGGTAGAATCAGGTTTCTGGAGGACTGTTTTGTTGACTTCAAAATTTCTTCAACACATCATCCGAACCAACATAATCTGAAATTATTTCTCCCTCCGGAAATTTTAGCACCTTTTCTCAACTGCCCAATTCCTTCTCTGCTCCAAGGTTGCTCTTCCTTCTTCTCATAGCTGCCTAACTGAACGGTCCCATTAGTCAAGCTACTAGACCATAAAGGAGTTCCTTTCTCTTAATGATTGGATTTTAACTTAACCGTTGATAAACGTGCTCGTTTTCTATTTGTGACACATCATTTGATTTGCAAATTTTGCCTACAAATTTAATCTCCTTAGCATTACTCATAAAGAAGAGATCGATCCCAGACCGGAAATCCTAGATTCCAAGATGGCAAGAATCAGCCTGTTGGCGCTTTGGGATACGGAACCCTTTTGTTGTTGAGTTTTCAAACTTTGCTCTCTCCGAGCTTGAGGTTTCTCCAATTTGAAGGTTAAAGAGTCTTGGTGTATGGTTTCCAAGGAACTCATTGTAGAGATAGAGAGAGCCTTCGCCAATTGGGGGTTTTGGCTATTTATCAGAGTTCTCTATGGCGGGAAAAGATGCCCTTTCTTCCCACGATATAGATCATTATCATTTGAGCATAAAAAAAAAAACTCCCCAAAAATAGGAAAGATTAGCAATTGAGCCTGCACGATATCGCATGTTTTAAAACTTTGTTAAACGTGTGAAATATATTAAAATATATTTACATCCACACCAAAATCTATTTACATCCTTTTGTTTAATAAGTAACAAAATATAAATGTTTGTAGAAGTGTAAAATTCAGATCCATTGGGACAAATGTACAAGACCTTGTCAGTTGTTGCTTGTAAGGTAACATGATCTCCCATTCTCAAGATCTGCATCATGTGGAAAACTAAAAGTGAATGCAAACCTACTGTACCAAAAAATAGATGAAACTAAGGGCTGGTTTGGTATTGCTGTGCTTTGAAAAAAAAGCTGCTGTGAGAATAAGCGACTGTGCTGTGAGAATAAGCGACTGTGAAATAAATCAGCAGGGTGTTTGGTAAACTTTTTTGTAAAAGTGTTTTTGGAAAAAAAAAAACAGTCTGATAATGGATCTTTTCATTAAAGGAGCACTGTAGCTCCGTGTGCTTTGAAAAAAAAAACCAGTTTTCCAAAACTGCAAATAGCAGCTTCACCTTTTTCCTTTGATTTCAGCTTATTCTCACAGCAGCTTCCAAAATAAGCCTTTTTTTTCAGTTTACCAAACACCTAAAACCCTCACAGCTTTTTTTCATGGGTGCTTTTTTTTTAAGCACCTCACTCCCAAACCATCCCTAAGCCAGAATGATCATGTATGCAGGACAAAAGCTTGTTGACCAAATAACCAAACTAATGACCATAAACAATTTGACATTGACACAACAAAACAAAACATAATCAACCACATATTATTGCGTCGGACTGAATTGTATGCAACTGAATTAATTTTTGAAATATGGATATACCGCCTCAATTTTGTCCCCCACACTTTGTAGCTTGAGAAAGTTACCAGCCTCAACATCAATCTTGTATACTCTAAAATCATTTGTACTTAAGTCGTCATTATCATCATTCATCATCATCCCATTCCTCATCATCAACAATTGCTTCTTGCATGTTTTGGGCTTCCTCCTCACCTTAATGATCATAAGTCTCGTTAACCTCTCCTTCATCATGATCACTTGCTTCTTGCATGTTCTGGGCTTCCTCGTCATCATTGTCGTCATTGTTGTAATCATCAACGTAGCCCTTACTACCTTCGCTTTCATCCTCATGATCACTTGCTTGCATGTTCTGGGCTTCTTCTCATCGCCATCAACAAGATTTCCTTCCACTTCTTGATCATTCTCATCATCCGCGCTTCTTCTAATTCGAAAATAAAAAAAATAAAAAAACATCATTTAGTTGATGGATTACCAAGACTTCGTTGTTGGTCGATTCCAACAAGCCCTTTGGCCTAACCCTCCAATTCTATGGATTGTTGAACCGTACCAAGTTCGATTTCACTAATTTGGACGTTTCTAATAGAAACCACTTTATGTGGAATACAAAACGTGAATCTCCACTTGACTATCAAGAAGCTGAGAAATCATTGAAGCCAATAATGGCATAAAAGAGCTGAATAAGCCTCCACCATAATCTTCGTTCGAAGACTTATGCCCGAAGCATTACACATGGAAGTACCTCCCGAATGAGGATTCCATGGCTCTTTGGCTCGCTTCTACGGACCGTTTAATCATGAAATATATTGCTTGAAGCATACCATGATTACGTCCATGAATGAGTACGATTCTGAAGTTTATAAATTCGATCGAATTTTGACTGAAGAATACTTTTCTCTTCCTTCCATGTTTCAAACTCGCTCCTAAAGCAACAATGTAGAAAGTGGAAGTTTACCAAATTCTCAAATCTGATTACTACCACAAACATGAGAGAAAGGTATAGACTCAACTTATGTTGGAGTCTACCGAACGGTATGGACTCAGTTTTGGTGGTATAGACTCAACTTATGTTGGAGTCTACCGAACGGTATGGACTCAGTTTGGTTGGAGTCTACCAAACGGTATAGACCCAGTTCGAATGGAGTCTACTGAATGGCTTAACCCAATTTGGTCAGAGTCTACCGAATGGTGGTGCCTTGTTTCGGCAGGGATGCACCGAAGGGCATGCTCTGCTTCAGCAGAGGTGCACTAAATGGTATTGCTTTGCTTCAACAAAGGCTTACCGAACAAACCCCTCCAGCTTTAGCTAGAGCTTACTGAACCCAATTCTGGATCTCTCTCTCACAATCTAATTTCGAGTTTGTGTTTTAAGACGTATGGTAGAATCAGGGCCTGCCAAAGTGTGGCATCATGCCCGAAGCATGATCCTTGGTACCTAAGACCTAAAACTTCAAGAATAAGGGATAATATTTCCAAACCTTAACCCTACAGAATCTACTTCCTTCTTGATGGAATAGATCGTTGGTTATGCACTTGTTCATGCCCCTACCAATGTCATTGAGGAGTACCATTCTCATAGTCAATATGTGAGACTAATTTTGCTCCACTAAACACCGTTGGAATAGCAGAATTTTGACATGTGTGGCCTTGTTGGCCGAATCCCCTCAGTAAACCATTTACTTTGTGAACATTTTTCCATGTTCTTGGATTCAAGTTTGGTGTTTGTTTTTCGTTATGGATAATCTTATTGATATTGTCCTCAAATACGAGTTAATTGAATCATGTTTCTTGTATACATGTGACCAAATTCAATTAAACACGTGATTTGGCACGAATGTGGGACGGTTAGTTGTCTGGATGAATGCGATACTACGCACAATAACTTTACCCCTAAATCACTTCTCTAACAACAACTTCAGGTCTATCCAACCTGATTAAGAGCATTGGCACGCTCCTCATTGTATGAATGGTACTATATTACCATTTAAGAGACCTTATATTCTCACTGTTCTAGGTTTTTAATGATATTCGAGATGACAATGATCATAAATGAAACCACTGAAGGAAATAAAGTGAAATATCTTTGCACCACCTCCAAAAAGTATCCTGAAGCTTTGATTTGGGGCCAATAGGTTATCTACCAATTGGGGACACGCCACATATGGCCGGCCTGGAGCCGGGTGATTCGAGCAGTTTACTTGCTTTGGCATAACCATTTGAGACACTTAGGTCAAACAATGATGCTACGACGTAGCTCCTTACCCGAAGTAAAGATTTTGTGCCTACAAGCATATTTTCCCAAACCTGCTCGTTGTGGGAAATTGATTTTCTAAATCATTCCTAACAAAATACGAAATGACCCTCTTTTCACAGTGGATTCAAGGGAATATATGTGGACTAATCCAACCAAAAGGCGGACCATATAAATACTTATAGTTTTGGTTGATGAATCGACAAACTGGTCACATGTTTATCCACACACATTGCTACTAAACCTCATGGCTGATTAAGGGTTCACCACCCTACTTATCCTTTAAAGTATGAGAGACTGGATAATGCCGAAGAGTTTATATCGATGTTTTTTTGATAAAGTATTGTATGTCTTTTAGGTTTATAATTGAACATTGAATTCTCATGTTCACCTCAACTAGCCTCGCATAATGATCATAAGCGCAATTTAAATTATCGCCCGGACCTTGGTGAACGTACCAAGTTTTTGGTTTCTGCCTAGGGCTATGTAATCTTGTACGTGGTTATGTTGGTCCACCTTAAGGCTCATTACCACCCAACCTATTCGACGTTACAGTTGGTTACTGGGTACGAACTTGACGCTTCATATTTACGCATTTGGGTGTACATTCCATGTGCCAAGTTGCATCGCCGCAACGTACCAACATGGGTCCTTAAAGAAGGATGTGAATCTTTGTCGATTATGATTCTCCTTCACCTTAGCTCTCTTAGAGCCCTTGCTATCAATCTCTTTACTGCTCATTTGCAGATTGTCACTTCAATAAGACAGTCTTCCTGTCGTCAAGAAGAGATATGAACGTCAACATTCCTGTAAAACGGTGCAAATTTACGTGGACATTGCCCACTATGTCTCATCTCGATCCCCATAATGTACAAGTGTGATAAGCAAGTGTGGTGAATTTTAGCTTTCAGAATGTTGCTCCAGACGCATTTCTCTAATCTAGCTAAAGTGACGATATCATATACCAACTGCAAACATGCCTACAAGGATAGACGTACCTAATGGACGTCGAGTCAACATTCTTGAAGGGTGTGTCGCCCCTGTTGGACGATCTGGTATACCAACAAATAGCCAATCAATATGTTCGGGCCTGGAACACGACATATCACTCGGTTCATAGGATTCACTTCCCTAGAAGAGGAAGATCACAGCACAACAATGAATCCATACTTGATCGCTGTCTCAAATCAATTTCATCTCATGAGATTAATCCGGATTATTCTCTAGACTTTAAGTTCTTGGTCCAATATACTAGTTTGGATGAGAAAATGGAATTGAAATGAGATTACCATTGACGATGTTTTCACTTATATGGTAGCTATCAACATAAATGAGAAACGATGATATCGAACCGTGTTCCGTTGATTAAGTGACAATGTAGAACTGATTGGACAACCTAAATTACAATCCAGGTTAAATTCCTTACCAAAATGTGTTTTGGACCTATCGTTCCTACAATGCCCAAGGTAACCCCATTGTATTACAAGTGGGAAAGGAATCATAATGAGATGAATGAAATAGTGTGATATGATGCACGCCTTATGACACAAGGTTTCTCTCAAACGTCCTGTGATTGATAGCAGCATTATGAAATGTGGTTAGTGTTTTCTCCATGGGGATATAGATACGGAGATTTACATGTAAGTTCTTGAAGAATTACATGGACTGGTTCAAATAGTTCCAAAATGTGGAACACCCTCTCAACTTGTTTAAGGCGTTCACATATGGATTAAAGCAATCCGACAGATGTAGTATACCCATCTAAGAGATCATTTGATCAGTTAAGGATATGAAGTATGCCCTTGTGTGTTAAACTATGAAGTTTTATTTTGAATTGCTAGAGTTACAGTTTATGTTAATGACATGCATCTCACTAAGACTCTAGAAGAGCTTACGGAAACTGTCTCGCACCTGAAGACGGAATTCGAGATGAATGATCTTGGGAAAACTCATTTATGCCTTGACCTGAAGTTCAAGTGTTGTTTTGACGATACTTTGGTCTACCAGTCAAACTACACCCCGAAGGTGTTACCTTAGAGTATACCTATGATTTTTCATACGCTATATACAAATGAGACCCTTGAAGAGGTTATGGAATCTAAAATTCCATATATAAGTTCAACTTTGTGCTTCGTTGTACTTAATTCATTGTATTAGACAAGACATCTCATTCGTTATTGATCTATTGGTAAAGATACAGCACCGCACCTACACGCAACCACTGAATTGGTATTAAAGATGTACCTTGAAGGTATTACAAATTTGGGCAAATCCCAACGCATCTCAAGTGGATCTAACCCCCCCCTAATCCTCGAAATGATGCTTGCCTTGTTTGTTATGCTAACAGTGGTTACTTATCAAACTCGCACAAGGCAAAATCCCAACGCATCTTAAGGGATATCGCAATATCATGGAGGTCCATAATATAACCTTAGTTGCGAGACATGGTTAGGACTTCTTGTTGAGCATATTCGAAGTACTTGTTATTTTCATCCATCGTTGAGTCCCAATGACGATCCATGAAGACTATGCTGCATGTATCCACCCGACCAAGACATGATACATCAACGAAGTCAACGCCAAGACATATTATGTCTACATCACATCAGCAAAGTATCAGGAGATTAAAGTCATGCAAGCCGATCCCAAACAACCTTGTTGACCTTTACATGAAGTCACTGCCAAAGTCAACCTTCCAGAAGCGTGTCCGAGGAACTGGTATGCCTAACTATTCGTATGAAATGCTTGAAGTTCTCATTTGGAAGTTCTGTCAAACTCAGGGGGAGTATCGAGAAGTATACTCACTTGATCTTAATGTACTTTTTTTCCCTACAATTAGGAGCATTTTTCCCAATAGGTTTTTGCTTCCTAACTAGGTTTTAATGAGGCACCCATCCTGGGCTAGTCATACCCTTGTGAGCTCTACTATTTGCGTCCAAAAGACTTATAGTTTTGACTTAATGCAACTTCTCACTTTTCTCCTTAGTCTATGGGTTTTTCTCCCACCTTAGGTTTTACCATAGCAGGGTTTTATGAGTTTTACCTTTTATGCATTCTTCCGTTAATTTGGAATAGGAATGTGATTGTATAAATCCTAACATATCTAGGATATCCTTATGGGATTCTACCTTATCTCTTAGACTAGATATTATCCTATTAGAGTTGTAATTCTAAAAGGGTAAGGAATTAACCTTCCCTACTACTATAAATAAAGGCACAATGGGGTGGAATAGAACACACCTCACAATTACACATGACAGCTAGGGTGTGAATCCAAATCTTGATCGAAATGGGAATGGGAGCACCAATTTTAGTTTTAAATTATCTTCCTTTTAAAATTTTATGTTTAATTTCCTTATAGATTTTATGTTTTTCAGTTTTATTTTATTTTTAATATTAGTTAAAATCCACATAAGCATCCATGTCATTTAATGAATAAATTAGGATCCTAGGATGTCATGTAATCTAAAGGTTAAAAAGAGTGTAAAAATGTTTGTCCCTTTATACTATCCCATCTCTTCTCTCTCTATGCTGCACCCTCTGTCTCTTTCTAGCCTTCATAATTGTTCAGTAAATTATGCCTACAACACTAAGCCATTATATCTGAGACATAAAATTATTGAGATTCCTTATCGAGGTGGTTTAATTATTGAGGTAATTTAATTTAAGTAACCATATTAATTCAATTAAAATAATAAATTATGTTTAGCACTATAGCTCTTTGGCCCCCTCGGTTGGAAATGGTTTTTTGTCACAGGGCTATGTTTGGCATGTGGCCCTCTAGCCCCTTGGTTGGAGAGGGTATGAAATATGGCATGTCACTGTTCATTAAAATATTAATTTGTTGGAGAGCTATGAGATCAAAGAGAGCCCTCTGACCCTCCTTCAATTGGAAATGACCTTATATCCCCGAATCTCACCAATACCTAGCAAACTTGACCCTAAATTACCAGGACTTATTAGACCATCACCGACTCTTTTTTATAACTGTCGTTTTAAGTACATATAATTACTCAATGTTTAGAGTTGATTTTAGATTGGCCCAAAACCTATTAAAATAGTCTAAATAAATACCTAATGTTTTGAAAGTAGGAATATCCATTAGGATACTGGGTAATGCAGACACCAAATTTGGTAGACTAAATTTTGTAAACTAAATGACATGGAAGTTGATGATTGGATTATTACTTAAATGTTGATTAACGTACTTATTTCTTAATGGTCACATATTATTTAGTTTGCAAATTTAGTCTACAAATTTAGTTTACGTAGCATTACTCTAAGAATACTAGTATTAAGTGACAGCATTAAGTAATGGCATTAACAAATATACTCAAGGGCATGTTCGTGTTTTAACTGTCACTGGCACGTCATTTGTGAAGCTTTAGAGGAAGAAAAAAACACAAATAGTTTGTGAATTTTTAGAATTTTTAGATTTCATTCCTCGAGCAACAAATAACTCGCCTGGGAAAGATTTTTCCATGAGTACTTGTAGAAGACCAGAGAGCGAGAGAGAGAGAGAGAGAGGCAGACATTCACTGATTCAATAGTGCAACAAAAGGCGTTTCTGTGTAAATACATTCTCAACGGTAAAGACAATTTGGATTCCCAGCTCAGATTTTATACAAATTACGTGTAGCCTCAACAACAATTGTCAACTGGCAATGGTAAATTATGGACTATCACTCATTAGTTATTAAAGAGTTGATCCTCATGATCCCCGGCCTCCTCGCTGCTTCTTTTCTTCTAGCGCAGTCGCTTCGTTCAACATGTCAGCGGCATCCTTGTGCATGTCCAGCTTGGCTAGAGCAACTGACTGCATGTAGAAGGCTGTGGGCCACTCAGGATAGACACATTGCGCTTGCATTGCATCTCGAAGGGCAGCATCTGGTTGCTCATTTAACAGGTAGCATAAACTGCGTCGGGCAAAAACAGTTGGCGAAACCATAGTTCCAACATCTATGAACTGCGCCCAAAAAGAACAAAAGGAATGACTTCAGTGAGCATCACTTCTCAAGGCCTTAGTTCAAGATTATAACTCGATGAGCCCATAACTAACACAGAAATGAAACAAAATGTCTCAAAGAGCTATGCCAATCAACGAAAGGTTCCTAGTCAAAAGTTCAGTCAATTTATTGGCCGAATTCCAGCCCACAAGATCAAAAATATAAAAATAAAACATATACACATGCGCAAACAACAAAGTTATACCTGGGAGTAACACTCAATGGCTGCTTTAAAATCTTTGTCCCGAAATGCATAATCCCCTCGTTTCCTTGCCTCCAACATGTCTCTCATCTGTTGAGTCCACTCTTGGAAAGATAACTGAATCCATACAAATTCAAAAAAGATATCTTAGTATAAATTGAATGAGCAAGGATATGCAAGACACTCTAGTACCACCAAACGTACCTCATTGGTTCCTTCATCATCTCTGTAGTGCGTCATAACCAAGATCTGATGGATTGCTGTGAGGTCCATCCGAGAGCAGGCGTCACCCATAGCAGAAAGGGGACGTTGTGGGGTTGAAGGCGCTTCTTCATGCTTTGGAATTCCAAGCATGACATAAGATGGAACCTACAATCCAGAACCTTGGTAATTAGATTTTTATTGTGAAGTAGCCCTCCTTTATCAACTTACGAGCACAGCCGAGTGTAGAACACATATGATCCAATATTAGGTCATCAGATAAACGTAGTTTTGGCCATATAAGAATATATGGATGCACCACAGAGGAATGCCCTAAAAGAGGTTAAAGGCATCAGCTATGGCGAGGATGCCAACCACAATCCATATAGGCACTGTGCATGCATCATTTTCCAGTCCATGATACTCCACTATTTCAAATATAGTGTGAAGTGATTCCTTTTGCACCCAGCCATATTAAGCCATCATAAAACAGCTTATGCCAGGGACATACGAAGTCACTAGTACAAAGCCAAGAATAAGGCACTGAGAAAAGAATAACAGCTTCGTCCATAAACCAGACAATTTAATAATCCTATAAGGGAAAGTCTCTTACATCAGGTTTGGTCTGCAGTGGAGCGAGTGTTGCAACAAGGTCCTTTGTATTAGGCCGCTCTCTAGGTTCATATTGGAGACATTGAGAGGCAAGATTAACAACTACTGTTGCTTCCTCTGTAGAAAATTTCCCCTCCAAATGTGAATCCATTAACAGAATGATATTTTTCCCTCGTATCATGTCAAGTGCCTGTTTACATGATATTTTTTCAACAATGTAAACATTGTGAAGTATGATCATCTTACATGAGGGTTAACTCTAGATAATAACAGAAACTGGTAAACAACTCAAAGAGCATGATGGACACACCCAGCATAATGAAGTATTGTTGAAATTCATAATCTGGATACCATGAAGATGATGATGAAAAAAAATCTAATGTGATGAAACGGAAAAAAAATAAAAAATTTATAATCATGCAAATTAATAAAAACTATGATACCAGTTTTGCAATTAGATAAAAGGAGTGTTCATCAAGTATCAAGAGATGGGTGAATGATATGGAGAGGGAATCAAGTTATATAAAACAGGGATTTTGTTAGCTGATTATTTGTTTCCTATAACATCCAGTGGTTTGAAAACAACTGATGCTCAAATCCAACATTCAGGAGAGATTGAATACTCAAAGATTTTTCTGCATATCTTACTCCAACAATCAAGTTTAGTATAAACAGATCCGCTACAGATTATTTGTAATCACTTTGAGCGAACAATTATAAGTTCACACACTCCAACATGAATATAGTATAGCACTAAAGACTCTAGTTAGAATAAGTAAGCAAAGGAGTAGGACACACTAGCTGTAAAATGTGCATGCCACACATTTATAGCAGTCCACTTACATGACTTGGAGGGATGTGCTTCCCACTAAGCAGATCTAGAAGGACGGTGCCAAAGCTATAAACAACACTTTCTGGAGTGACCCTTCCTACAAAGTAAATAAACAACCAGGTAAAGTCGGCATATCTCAAGCAGGAGAAGTTGTTTAGATAGGAAAACTAGAATAGTGACAAGAAAAATGATCAAACGGATAGGTAATATCTAGGCTAGAGAAGTTATTACCATTTCTTAAATATTCAGGTGGCGTGTAAGCAAGATTTGTGCTGTAACTCTTCCCATCCCTACTATTTCTCATCAAGCCAAAACATGAAAGACGAGGATCACCATCCTACAAGTCCATTCGAATACTACATTATCACCCTAAAAAGTAATGAACACTAAAGTGGCTGAAAACACATTTTAAACTAAGATGATTGAATTTGAGAATCGAATACCTCGTCAAAGAGAACCCTATAAGCATTCAAATCGTGGTATAACGGGCGGCCCTCGGTACTGCAATAATCTAAAGCTTCAGCAATATAAAGAGCCACTCTTAAACGCATGGCCCACTCAATGGTTTGATTCTCCCCTGTATGAACATGCGGAGCCCAAAAATTAATTTTTGACAAACACAGCAACTAATTCTAAATTTGGAGGAACAAAACTCAAAACATTGAATTGATTGCTTATGCAAAACTTAATAAATTAGCAGTACAAAGACAAGCACGGTACTGGCACACTAGATAACAAAGTATACTAAAAAGTAAAAACCACCTCCCCACGACTTCTCCAAATGAAAAGAATGTTTAACATCATCTGGGATTAACAAAACTACCAGGTAAGATTAGTGGGCAACTAAGATCAATGACCGACCCATTAACAAAAAAAAAAAAAAAAAAAACAGATTAATGGAACGTTTCGTGTTGTAGAAAACTAATGTCAATACCATCTTGCATTTCAATGTTTGCTTGTTAAAAAGCTATATATTTAGAGGTACTTCACAAAGCGGCCACTGAGAAATCTTAGAAGCTGAGCTAAAAATAGCATTCTTAATAAACCAGGAGAAGTCGAAAGACGAATAGTAAATAAAGATAGTTTTTGTTTGGCATACAGTGGAACAAATGCTTAGCCAAAGTATCAGTAGGCATGTACTCAGCAACAAGCAGCCTCTCATCCCCATCACAGCAATACCCAATCAAATTCGCAAGCCGCCGATGCCGCAGCTTCCCCACACCCCAAGCTTCCTCCTGCAAAACCAAAACCCACAAATCATTCATAGACCCAATTCACAAAACGATTGAAAACCCACTAAAAAATACCAAAAACTCAAAAACCCAAATGAAGCAAAAGCACAAAAGCCAAGCTCACCGCAAACTGCTTGGGATCAGGCCACGCCATCTTGGTGAACTTCTTGACGGCGATCCAACGGCGGTTCTGCAACCGGCCCTTGTAAACAAGATTAGGGGCCTTCTCGCCGCTCTCCGAAACTATGTAGTCAGAGCTGAAGTTGTTGGTGGCGGCTTTGAGGTCGGCGAAGGAGAATTCGGAGAAGGGTGGGGCTCCGCCGGTTTCCGGGTCGGATCCGGAGGTGGGATTCGTGTGGTGGGTCGGGGTCCGGCTATTGTGAGCTAGATGCTGGGTTTGGATTTTCTCTGGTTGTTGGTTCTCTGAAACTTTGGATTCACAGCAACCCATGACTTGGTTTTCTGTGGGGGTTTGAAAATTCAGTGAGTATTTGAGCTTCTTCGAATCGGAAAGATGGAAGCTTTTTAGAAGACAACCATGAGCTGGTCCCTTTCTGACTCTGCTTTGAGTGCCTAGTGGGTTAGAAGAAGAAGAGAGAGAGAGAGAGAGAGAGAGAGAGAGAGGACAGAGAGAGGTTCCTGGCAGTTTAATGTTAGAGGTTATGGTACTTAAAGCATTTTCCAGTTGCTACAGTTTAATTAGTTACTACCCATCTATTATTTCCACTAATCACTTTGGTAATTTGATTTTTTTTTCTTTAATTTTCCCTAAAAAGATAAAGCTTTTGTTATATTTCCTTGTGCAAAAAAAAAATATGGACGCAGGACAAGAACCTTTTGATTCAATGTTCAACATTCTAATTATATTAATTAATCATGTTTTACGAAATTTTGATGAGATATTATGCAAATTTTTAGTAATAGTTTTACGTTTTTGATCCGTAATCAGTGTCGATGCAAATTTCCGCCGTCTTCAATCTTGACAAAAATGCACCTGCGAAACAGTCAACACCTTTGATCAAATACCTAAGCCTTACGCGCCCACGAAGTGGGGAGGGGTTAGGCCAATGGATCTCCGATGCCTAAATAAGTTTCTTTGAGAGAGTAAAGTGTTTAGGGCTTTTTCAAGGGTAGCAAAAGCTCTAAAAATTTGGTAGAATATGGTGTATTTATAGGGATAGGGCCGGCCACAATATTAGGGTTTTACCATACACGTGGCGGCATCCTATTGGCCAAGGTGTTTATGGAGAAATATTCTCAAAATATTCTCAAGATATTAAATAGGAAATAATATCTTGAGATAATGGTGTAATTATCCCTAATTTATTTAAATTGGTATTACTTACTTGATTGGAGTCAATCCTTAATTGAGAATGTATTAAAGATAGGATTTGGGTAATTAATCCTTATCTTTAATTTCTTGCCAAGGGCAGGTGAGCTGTGGGCAGTCGTATTCAGCTGCTGGGATCTTCAGGGGTGTGAGTTGCGTGTGGGAGTATCTAAGAAGCCTGCCCATTTATTGAGGGCAATCTTGTCTTTCTTGAATAAAAGTATACGTGTCGCCTCTAGAATTTTTGAGACTATTTTAGGCTCCACAAATGCCCACACACCTACTGTGCTGCACGCAAGAAAGGATAGTAAATGTAGAAATCCCAAATTGCTTGGGCTTGTAGAGTTATTTCCCAATTTGAACTTGATCTCCTTTCTTGTTTTGGAGATAGACTTCTTCTAGGAAAAGGAAACTAATTGCCCCCAATACCTAGCTAATTCTGCCTTAAGCAGGGAATTAAATAAATTTGGAGAGCAATCATTATTCCAACGAGGAAGAAAAGCCAAAGGAAATTTTTCTTCCCCATCCCCTAGCTTTCTTCTTATCTTTCCCTTGCAAAGAGTCGTCTCTCGTTGTTGTTCTTCTTATCTGTGCCGCACCGAGGTAAGTAAAAATTGAATTTTCTTCTTCTTGAATTTTTTGGAAGTCTTGGGACTGGAAAAATTGGCTCCGCGGGGCCGTGAATGTGGGTGACACACGGCAAGGGAACCTAGGGGCTTCTTGGTGGCGCGGCACCGGTCGATTTGGCTCGGGCAAAGTCTCTTGTGGGGATCTGCTATGGTCGAGCCTCTTGTTGGTGTCTGATATGGCATGCGTTGGGTGTGGAATAATGAGGGGAATGAGGCACAGGCCTCCTCCAATGTTGAGCTAGGGCGGCATGGGTCGTGGAGTGCTGGGCACGAGAGAGATTGAGTGTTAGGCCGAGCCCTTGCTGATAGAGAGAAAGTATGAGGGCCATGGGGCATGGAGCTGGGCTCGCGGTCTTTCTTTTTCTTTTTTCTTTTTTATTCTCTTCTCGTGAGCTGCCTTATGAATATTTTTTATCGTACTTTTTGCAGAGATTTTGAGATGTCTTATTCCGATCGCAAGAGTGACGAATATCCTCCACCTTTGTACCATCAAGGTAGGCTATTTCAAAGCTGGATGTCAAGATCAGTTTCGAAGAGCTGTTTTAAGATTTTCTTGAGGCGTACAAGCATGCGATTTCGTCAGGGGTTGGCATGAAGCAGGTGAAAGATGACAGTTACCATGAACCATGTGGCTAGGGCACCACTGCTAGGAAGAGGGCTATCAAATTCCATCCGTATTACTTTGTGTTAGGATTTACTATTCATATGCCTTGTCTTTTCCAGAAGGTAATCTGCTTCATGAAATGCGCACTTGCTCAGTGCTCCCCAAATGCAGTTCATGCGATGGTGGGATTCTTGAACTTGAGCAGGTTCTTTGATCTTGGCTTGACCATAAATGAGTTCTGGTACTTCTTCAATATTGGCCACAAAGAAAGTGTGGAGCAACTGAGGTCTCGTCATAGGCTACTCGATGCTTCTTGCAAATGTGATCATGAGTGGGCGAAAGACACCTTGGAGGTGAGAGGGGAATGGGAGTCTGACTCTTATCCTGAGATGCGTGTCCCAACTACATTTATCAGTGGTAAGTGAATTACTTCATTCTTGTCCTGCTTGAATTTTTGTTGAGCTGCTCCATGACTTTAATTTATTGATCGTCATTCTTACTTTGCGTAGATTCGGAGTTTGGCTCAACTCTAAGGACTTTAGCAAATATGAAGAAAGTTCACATCACCTTGGGCATTTCTGTTGAGTACCATGAATGGCACTGGCTGCTCAGCCCTTTTCACCGGAAGAAATGTGGTATGCCTCCAAAGAAAGAGATAAAAGCGATGGCTCGTCCGATCATTGATGTAGAGCCTGCTACCAATAAAGGTGGAAAGAAGAGATATTCCTCACCTGTTTGTGAGTTTTCAGCCAAGAAGAAGCCAATGACTTCTTCTGCTGCTCGTGGGAGCTCGTCTGTTGCCAAAAAACTTGTCATTAATCTAACTTCTCCCAATGGGGCGAAGAATACCGTTAAGCCTAAGCCTATAAAACCTACTGCTCTGAAGGTGACCACATTCATTACTGAAAGGTTTGCTTAATGGAAGGGTTCGGTGGTACCCTCGGTGTCCGGGTTTGTATCAAAGTGCCCGTTGAGAGCTAAGTCTGGTTCAACTTTTGAAAAGCTCGCCACTATGAAGAGCGGGAAGGTGGATTCTACTGCTAAGGTGGCGTCTGGGCTTGTTCCTTCTTCTTCCATGACTGACTCATCTGCTGAGAAGGGGAAATTTGCTCACATAGGCAATTGTGAGAGATCCACCGAGTCTAGCGCTAGTGAGTTTCCCAAGATTTACATGCTGCTAAAGGCTAACCTGCTTAAGCACATCAACGCATGAGCCAAGTTTGTTGATAATGCTGGGAAACCTGTTGTCCGCTTAGACTCTTTTGCGAAACGTCATGCCAGCTGAAGAAAGTCTTCTCTAATTACTACAATGCATAAGACTTTGATCCTGGCAGCTGATTCTATGCGCGTTGATCAGAATGATGTCGAGTGTGCTAAGAAGGTCGAAGTGGCTTTGATGGCTCAGCTTCCCTCAGCTGCTGAAAATATCAAGAAGCTCGATTATGTACTCACCTTTTTAAAGAGGTCTAATGTATTTGCCCCCATTTCTGTGCAACTGGAGATTGCTCATCAAGAGGTCGTCGACTCGAAAACTAGGCTTAGTGCGACTCAAGCGATGTTGGAGGCTGCAGAGAAGGAAGTCAATCGTGTTTCTCCAGTGGTCGAGGACCTTGAACGTGTTAATTCGGAGTTACGATCTGCTTGTTTTGCCAAGGATGAGGAGCTTATCTTTCATGCATGCAGAAGTGTCTCGTCTTAAGGAGGTTGCCAGTAAGCTTGAGTCCAAGGAAGTGGATCTGCAATGTGCGTTGTCTGCTAGCGAGAACCTGAAAAATGAACTAAATGAGTTGCAAGGTGTTCATACTGGGCTTGTTGAGGACAATGTGCAGCTGAAGATTGAGAAAGCTGGTCACAAAATGTCACTTGCTTCTTGTCAGGATGATTTCTACAAGCTTGGCTATGTAGACCATCTTTAGGGCGAGTTGTCGGATTATGAGTTTTCCGAGAAGAACTTCGAGACTTTCTTCATTTCTCCAATTGATCTACTTAATTTGTCGTTTAAGGCTACCTTTGGTGGAACAGCTGAGGGTCAGGCAGTCCAGGCAAGGGCGGCTAAGGATGGGCTGATGGAAGCTTTGGCTACTAGGAGCGGTGCGACTGCTGAATGCTTGGCAGTCGAGGAACCAATGGTTCCGTAGGCTACCAAAGAATAGTCTTTTTGCTTAAACTTAGGAATTTTCTTCTTTTCCTTTTTGTTATGCTTTATTTGAACTTTGTTGGCCTTTGAGCAGATTTATCAATTTGCTAGCAATTTAATAAACAGTTTTCCTTGTTTTGCTTCATCATTATATTTTGCCGTGTTTTTTGCAAAACTTTATTCTAGGACGGTTAACTAGGTCAACTGCCTCAAGGAAGCAACCGATCCCACATCGCCACTTAGGTTTTAGTTTTGTCTTCGAGGCTTTTAGAGCTTTACATGCAAGAGGAAAAATGCAAGATTTTTAACTCATAGAGCTGTTGTCCGAACTCATGTTTCTCGTAGAAAGTAGAGGAGGTCGCGTAGCTGTTATAGTCGTGACACTCGACTTTAATGGCTTCTTGAGCTTTGGCCCTCTCGAGGCATGTTGCGAGATTTTTAACTTATAGAGTTGTCGGCTGGACTTATGGTTCTCGTGTGAAGCAGAAGAGGTCTGCGTAGCTGTTATAGTCGTGACACTCAACTTTAATGGTTTCTTAAGCCTTAGCCCTCCCAAGGTATGTTGCTAGATTTTTAACTTATAGAGCCATCAGCTGGATTCATGATTCTCTTATGGGTCGTCGGCCGGACGTCTTACTTACAAAAACAGACAACCCGCATGACCACATCAGTCGTCGTCCCTGGCTCTCGAAGGCGTTTTAGGCGTGAGGTGTATGCGGAATCCTGCCTTAGAGGCCACATCCTTCTTAGTTGCAATTTGATTCCACAGGTCACCTAACTAATATTGCAACACTTTAAAACCAATCTATGTTCATGAAGACTTGCACGTCGAGGATGAAACATCTTGTCACACGAACTCTTTCATAGGCAGGTGTCCTGCACTTAGCGTCTCTTCCAGTTAAAGGCCTGAGATCCCACGGAATTGAATCCTTCAGTCAACTAAGTCTATTTCAAAGGAAAGACTATCTTAGTTAATTCTGGGAAATGTCCGGCTCAGGTAGTCGCTGTATTCAGGGGAAACTAAGCAGTCATACCACTCATCCACGTCTGGATACCACTCATCCATGTCTGGATATTCTGGATTAGTTTACCCTCTTCTTATTAGAAAGCACACGTCATTTCTGCAGGGCTGAATGCGTCTTCTGCTTATCACATGAGTGATTGAGGAATTAGTTTACCCTCTCACGCTAGAGAGCTTACCTAGATGGTTGTCGGGGAATTAGTTTACCCTCTCGCGCTGGAAAGCTAACCCAGATGGGTGTCAGGGAATTAGTTTACCATTCACATTGGAGAACTAACCGATATGGATGTTGGGGAATTAGTTTACCCTCTCATGCTGGAGAGCTAACCTAGATGATGTTTTGAGTAGTTGTTGCAGGCAGCAGTTAAGCCATGTTTATGAATGACTTCTTAGATCTTCATTAAGAATAAAGAAACGCATCAACTATGCTGAAATATAGAAATTGCATAACGACTGGGATAATCTTCGGCATGTGAAGTCTTGTTTGCCAAACTTCTTGAGACTTTGAACTTATTTGGATAGGCCTAAACAGAGTTCAGGAGGTGATGGGAGATTTTCTCAGGCATTCCTTCACATTGCTATATGTGGACCGAGAGTGCTCTGACCTGGCAAAGATGCCATTAATCCACATCGTCTTCAATGGGGGTTTATTGTCAACTTTCGCTACTTGCATAAGCCGTACAGCTGACTTATCGAGGTATTCGTCACACTAGCCTTCCTTTGTCAACTTCTCGAGGTATTGTTTCCATTTCAGGTAATCGTTGGTAGTGTGACCCAGCCCTTGGTGGAATGTGCAATACTTTGTATGATTTAGCTTGGTAAGGTCACCCTTCGTGGGTGGTGGCAGTTCAAACCATGGTTCATTCTTGAGCTTACGAAGAATTTGGCTAATCGAAACTGTGAACTTGGTAAACGTCTTAGGTACTGTGTCATCTATGTTTGGGGAACGGTCCATGCGCTTATTTTTTTGCTCATTCCCACATGACTGCTTAGCCTCATCCCACAGTGCGTGCTTCTCTGCCAAAGTGTATGAAGCTGCCAAGGTCAGCTACTCACCCATGATCAATTTTTCGAAAAGTAGATGATCTGCTGGGAGCTTCTTTCGGAAGGCTGAGCATGCAATGTTGTCATCATATCCAACGATCTTCACCTTCTCCGCTTTGAACTTCTTGACGTATATGCAGAGCGTCTCATTCGGCCTTTCTTCATGCTGAAAAGACGGTCGGACTTCTTTTTGATCGAGCGGTAGGATGAATATTCCTTAGTGAAAACCAAGGAAAATTCGCTGAAGTTCCAGATTGAACGTGGCGATAGGGAAGGTCATGGCACTTCGGTAGTGCATTAAGTGTCTGTCCAGATCTTCATCTCATTTGAACAAAGTAAAATGTGGCAAGCTATTCTTCCGCGGGGGCTCCGTCTGCTCGATCTCGTCTGTGAACGGTGACCTGCTCAAGTTGGCCACGTCTCTACGAAGAGCATCGTCGATGGTATTAATGCGCTAGAATCCACGAAGCTGCTCGGCTACGAACCTTTGTACTTCTTTCTGGATTTGCGCTTGGTGGGGCAGCAGAGCCTCTGGTTGTCCTCAGTGCGGACCTGCTGGTCCAAGTTGCTCTTCAGCATGTCCTGGTCCATTATGTGATGCTCGTCGTCGCTCTTGAGAGAGGTCGTCAGTGGAACTTGAGCTCGATTGCTCTCCTCTGGGTATCATACAGCTGCCTACTTCGTTGCCTTATATGAGGATCTCCTTGTGGGCCTAGCCTCGTGTGGACGCTTCACTTGGGGCTGGTTTGGTATTGCTGTGCTTTAAAAAAAAAACGGCTGTGAAAAAAAACGGTTGTGCTGTGAGAATAAGCGGCTGTGAAATAAAGCAGCAGAGTGTTTGGTAAACTTTTTTGTAAAAGTGCTTTTGAAAAAAAAGCAGTATGATAGTGTTTGGTAAACTTTTATGTAAAACAGCTGTGGCTGTGTGAAATGACCAAAAGGGTATAATACTAGATGTGCTATTAATTTAATTTTCTTAACAAATAAAGATGAATTATTAAATATACTTTATTTTTAAAAGAAAAATATTTATAAACTTTATCTTAAATATTAATTAGTATGACAAACTATTTCAATTGAAATATTTTAGACTGAATAGCTAGAATTCATTAGTACAATATTGTTAATGTACTTGAAAGTAGTCTAATTAGATGCATTCATCAAACTTGCCGCTATTATATTTCTTAATGCCTCTATCTCATTTGAACCTTCAACTTCATAATTTCGATATTCTTCATCATCATCATCACTACTATCGCTCTCTTCACAATAGTCTCTGGGGTCATCAAAATGACGATCACGTTCAGAATACCTCCGTATGTAGTTATGAAGAGCCATTGTAGCAATGACAATCTTCACTTGCTTATTGAACGAGTAATTAGGCATATCCCTTAAAATTGAACATTTTTTCTTCCATACCCCAAAAGTTCGTTCAATGATGCTCCTAAGAGAAGAATGTGTGTGGTTGAATACCTCTTTATGACCCGTTGGTTCGGCACCCCTACGAAAGTCTGGGAGATGATATCTTTCACCTTTATATGGTCCCAAATAACCTCTCATTTGTGGGTATCCCGCATCTACCAAGTAATATTTTCCTGACAATTGAAAATTTTGTTTTGTATTGTATTAATTATACAAAGCAAGTATGTAAAATGTTATAATATAAGTATGAAGATTACCATTTGGAGGCTTAGGAAAGTTTAAATTTGGATTTCGTAGCACGGATAGAAAAACCCTTGTATCATGTGTAGTGCCTTCCCATCCAGCACAAGCAAATGTGAATTGCATGTCAAAATTACATGCAGCCATAACATTTTGAGTCGGTATTCCTTTCCTACCAATGTATGGAACTTGATCCGGATGTGGTATTGAAGCCTCAACATGTACTCCATCTATGGCACCAATACAATCCTAAAAATAATAACATTGAAAAAAACCATCAACCTACACTTATAGTTTGCAAATAAGTTAGAAGACGAGTCAAAATTTACCTTAAAATAAGGCATGTATCTTGTATCTCTCCTTATTTCTTGGGGAATGCCACGAAACTCCGAATCCATCGGTTTGATAATATCTATTGCCATCTTACATACGATATCCAACATAGCACCAAAATATCTACTAATAGTCTCACCAGAATGTTGAAATCTCTCTTGCGCTAATCTATTTTTCACACCATGTCCCAACATATGCAAGAACATTGCTAATATTTCAGTAGCACTCATTCTCCGTGAACCTTTCAATCCATAATTAGTTTGCAAGTCATTGGATAATCTATAAAAGACATCTTTGTTCATCCTAAACATTCTATAGCATCGCACATGATTTCCTTGTAGTACTTCCATCAACCACATATTACCTGTTTGGGAAGAATTCATACACGGAGTTTTGTGGATATATTTTGAGTAATATGTTTCGACAGTTGTCGCTATAGTGCATATAATTAGACAATCCTCCAACTCCTCAACATCTTCATTATAAGTGTTCATATTGAATATACACCTGTAACCTAACACATAATTGAACATTCCATAAGTCATAATCCAACAATCACTAAGAAGTCATAATCCGACATTCAAGAATAATCCAACGTTTAATAAGAAATCATAATCCAACATTCAACATATAATCCAACATTCAATCAACACAAAATACAAGCAACATTCAACACATAATCCTAATGCAAAGTACAAACCACAAATAGTCCTAATTCATAGTTTTAGCTCTCTATTGTTGTTTGTTGAACATATATTTCAACCAAGTCAGCTGCACTTCAGGATCAGTCATAATGGCAAACACCTATCGCTTCTCTGCACTACAAAATAAACATGTAGCAAACAACCAAAACTCGCTAGGTGGCTCACAACCAGGCAATTGTGCAACAGATGCTATCGCTTCCGCAATACTACAGCCTATATGCGGCGGCCTCATCAATGAGTTTGCAGAACTCTTACTTTCATAAACTTCAACAAGACGGTCAATTTGACCAGAAAGTTTTGCAGCACCTCCAATTTTTTTCCCCTTCTTATCAACCTTCTTCTTTTGAAAATCTCCTTGGTTGGTCGCTCATTTTTTCCCCTTCCTAGTAGCTTGCCTTAGATCCTGCATGGTCTCACTTTCTTCCTCATCATCCAAATCAATTTGCCCTATAGATTCATCTCTTGACTCTGGTGGTAGTACTCCAGATGAAGGTGCCCAAGCATGTTCACCAGTAGCAACTGTGTTCGAGAACATCCTATCTAACTTATCCTCCATCTCAGGACTAATGCCTTTTTTCCGCAATTTTCCATATTCTTTGTTTATCTACAAGTAAACAAAGAATATGGTTAATACATATTCCATGATATCATAATACATATTCGAAGATAAATACACAAACCTGAATTTTATTATTCCACCACTCCTCAGAGGCATCAACGGTGCCCTTGCTCGAATTCCACCTTAGGCCAGTTTCTTTACCAATTAGCTCTTTCCACAACTTCCACTCAATTTTAAGTGCATCCCACTTATTTTTCAGTTGCTTTCTATCATAATCATGCCCTGTCTCTGCCTTGAAGTTAGCTCTAATATTTGCATATCCATCTTTGTCAAAGTGAGTGCCCGGACGATGTCCGGCCTCAACCTCCTTGATGCAAACATCACAAAATATAGATATATTGTGGGCATTCCATGTAGCCACAGGATTTGATGAAGATGCCCCCTTCTTTGCCATCGATACCAACTACTGAATTGTATATATACATATATATATTTATATATTAAAATAAGAACAAATGAAAAATTTCTGAAAAATATTTCTTGCTTATGGTTTCATACTTATATATAAAAGCCTATGAGAAACATAAACCTCTTTTTATTGTTTTATGCCATATTTCTGTGGGGAAATTGAAAGTAATTAATCAGCTAGTATTATGCCAATAAATCGAAGATCTAAACTTCAGTTTCTATGAAGCAATGATTCACCTTTTCCACACTCACTAGAGGTTTCTCAGTAAAACCCAAATTCAACAAATCACTAGAAGAACAAAAGGAAAGACTCCACATTCAAACAATGCACACCAACATATTAGGTAGATCAGTTCAAATCAGAATAATACATCACAACATATCAGAGATACACACACACACACATACATACAATAACACTTAATACAACAGATAATGAAGTAAAGCAGTAAACTTTCAGAAGCCCAAAGAAGTGTAATTGAACACACAAAATCCTGAAAAAAATAGTGGCACTGACCTCTCAGAGCAGAGGAACTTAGAGAGAAAATGGAGGTTGGGAATGCAATTAAAGAGTGAAATGTGATGAGGGTATATAAAGTGAGAGATGGGGGGTTTTGTTGGTGAGATAAAAACAAAAGAAAAAGCAAATAAGCCGCATGTATTAATTGAAATCTATTTAGCTAGGTATCCAGAATATTCCGCATGTATTATGGAAATGATAAGAAACTGGGCAACTTTAATAATAAAATGCACAATCAGGGCACAGCTACAGAGTTGCAGATTTGATAAATCATTTCCATGGGACATTAATTTGCACGTAAAAATGTGAGAACTTAGAAATACAATCTGCTTCTCACTGCTGAAGTTTGGTATTTTCAATTATGTTGGTTTTCAAGTATCAAAAGATGATGATGCTAGACAGCTACCAACCCAAAAACAAGCAGCATCCTATAATAATCATCAGCCCATAACACCTTAAAAACAAATCCGTAAATTCGAAGTAAGAAACCAAACAAACAATTAAAAAAATAAACCAAGAAGCAAAAGCAAATAAACCACATACAAAAGCATTGATTTCAATTAATACTAGTAATCACAACAAAATCAAAAATTTATTTGCAAGTTTCCAAAATTAACAATCGAAGTATTTTCAATTATTCTTTCTCTTTCCAGGAAACAATTAAATATTAACGAAAACCATAAATACAATACAATAGGAACGAACAATACCTAGAGCAAGACGGAGAAGATGAAACCGTGGCGGTGGAGATTAATAGACGGGAGGAAGCACAGTCTGAAAATGCAACATGAGATGAAGGATTAAAAGCAGTGTACTGGCAAGCATCAACAGATAGAGAGGATTAAAAATGGATATGCAAAAATGCAGATCCAACAACAACACACAAATCTTCTCAACCGAACATCAATAGATAGAAAAGGCAGGGGAGAGTGCTTCATGGATCTCATGATAATAAACCTTAATTCAAACCCCAAAACTGAAATTTAGAGAATTAATTCAAACCCCAAAACTGAAAATTAGAACATTAGAACATTAACAAATGTAACCACCGCCCTATCAATTGAACCCAAAAACCCCAAAACAAATGTTAACTAGGTAATCTCCTCTCTTTCATGATTTCCTTAAATAACTAAATCAATTTTGCACAAGACATAGACAAAGTACGAGGAACCAATCAGAAAAACAGAACCAAACGAATCACACGAACTGATGATATATAAGAAAGAATTTTAACATTAAAAATGCTGTTTTTTTTTATACTAATTGGATACATGGGAAGAACAAAGATGCAAAATTTATAGCAATTTTACCTGGTCTTGGGAAAATTGAGAAGGTGGTCGACGCCGCAACCTTTTCTTCACTAAGAGAGGGCAGTGAGGAGGAAGAGGTGCAGCGGCTGCATACGAGAGAGAGCTGAGGCGAGAAAATTTTAGGGTTTACGAGAGAGACCTGTCTTGGGGTAATTTTAGGTTATTCAAAAATTTCATTAACTTTTTTACTGTTCACCCGTGTTTTTTCTCTTCAAAGCTACATTGGGCTTCTGGAAGTTGCTATTTGCAGCTTCCCCATTTTGGCTTATTTTGATCTCAAACTTTGAAAAAAAGCTGATTTTCAAAGTTTACCAAACACCTAATCCCTTTGGGCTTTTTTTCATAGGTGCTTTTTTTTAAAGCACCTCACTCCCAAACGGGGGCTTGGAATGTCCTGAGTGCTCGTCAGAATGTGGACCCAATCTCGAATGCACACTGACTTGTGAGCCGAATTAGGAATGAACGCTTCTCTGCGCATCTATGCGGGAGAAGACGTTTCCCCGACGGCCCAAATAAGAGTGCACACTACCCAAACGCATAGTTCGTGGTGAACTGAGCAGCTCTTTGCAGGGATGTTGCTGGAATAAGTCACGTTCTTCAACCCTTGTCCTAATTTGGGACACCTCGTCTGGGGCGCGCTGCATTTTGATGAGCTTGAGAAGCTGGTTCACCAAAGTGGTCCGCAGCGCGAGGGCGCTCGTCAAATTGGCAACTTGCTAGAGCAGGTGGTGCTCACCATTTAGATTGGAAGAGCATGGATAATGGGCGTCTCCACGTATGATGGAAGACTACATGTACAAAACTTAAGCCCAAAGTGAGCATTCTTGCAGGCAAGTGGGGTGAAAATAACCTTGAGTCAATTGCAGGACCGGTGGTCAGAATCTGGATTGCCGAAGGTGGCCTTGGATTGGATTAGACCACGGGCCAGGTCGTCGGACCAGGCCGCGAAGCATGTTGGACCAGCGCCTACTCGCCTTGAGCTTGTATGGTCGTGGGCCCTCCTGGCCGTTGGGCTGCCACATCGTGGCGTGCTGGCTAAGTGGCTTGGGCTTGGGCCCGTTGAGCTGCCTAGTTGGCAGCAGCCACCGTATTCTAGACTCGGGTTTGGGCCTGCTGTTGCAGTAGGCTATACCTCCTACCCCGAGCCTGCTGTGCCAACTGCCAAGTTTTAGGCCTCATGCCCATAGGTTTAGAAGTGGACCTGGGCCTCTTGCCCTGGGTTTGGTTGGATGCGACGCTGCAAGTGCAGTGGTGGTAGAATTAGTGTCGTGGCCTAGTGGCCTGTCGTTGTGGGGCTATGTCCTCGCCTCCACTCTCTGGTCCAAATTCTTGTACGTACGAGGTTCCGTTCATCGTGGTTTCTGAATTTCCTACCATTATATCATTTCTCCAGGGATTGATCAATAATACGACGTGTGGGAAATTCAACGTAATAAAAATTTCAAGAAAACAATGCAAGAGGCTTCTTCAATTATTTGAATCAACTTTCAATGAAAGCACCAATTTGTCAATGCAAATTTTCACCGTCTTCAGTCTTGACGAAAATGCACTTGCAAAACAATCAACACCTGTGATCAAAGACGTAAGTCTCACACGCCCACGAGGTGGAGGGGGTTAGGCCAATGGATCTCTATTGCCTAAGTCAGTTTCTTTGAGAGAGTAAAGCGTTTAGGGCTTTTTTAAGGGTAGCAAAAGCTCTGAAAATTTGGTAGAATATGGGGTATTTATAAGGATAGGACCAACCACAATATTAGGGTTTTACCATACACGTGGCGACATCCTATTGGCCAAGGTGTTTATGGAGAAATATTCTTAAAATATTCTCAAGATATTAAATAGGAAATAATATCTTGAGATAATGGTGTGATTATCCCTAATTTATTTAAATTGGGATTACTTATTTGATTGGAGTCAATTTTCAATTGGGAATGTTTTAAAGATAGGATTTGGGTAATTAATCTTTATCTTTAATTTCTTGCCAATGACAGGTGAGCTATGGGTAGTTGTATTCAGTTGTTAGGACCTTCAGAAGTGTAAGTTGCGCGTGGGAGTATCTAAAAAGCCTGCCTATTTATTGAGGGCAATCTTGTCTTTCTTGAATAAAAGTTCACATGTCCCCTTTAGAATTTTTGAGATTATTTTAGGCTACACAATCAGCATTAATCTCCTCTAATAATTTTTTTTTTTCAAATTTTCAGAAAAAATAAATAAATAAAAAAAAAAGAAGCTTTTTTAGATTTCCCCTTTTGAAGCAAGCACATTTCTACCTCAACCTACGCCAACTAAGACTTAATAACGAATTTTTTATGAGATCTGTTGCAAATTTTTACTTATCATTTTTACCGATTTGTTTTTTTCAAATTGCCAAAAAAAAAAAGTGCTTCACTATATTTTTCGTGCGAAAAATCGTAGGAATGCAACATGAGTGTATTCATACGTGAACCTTCACCATTTTAATGCTAATTTTGTATAAACATGGCTCAATTATGAAGTTTTATTAAAATCTACTGAAATTTTCTTATAATCGTACTTATCATTTTTACCACATCCATGATCAATATGATTCAAAATGAGAAATTGTATTAGGATCGCAAGATTGTACATAGTTTGTATCTACTTTCATCTTTTTTTATTTACTTATTTATAATTTTCCTTAAAACCCCACAAGATTTTCCCTTTTTAAATTGGGAACTTTAACGAAAGTTTCCGGTACTGTTCACTTTAACGAAAAACCACATTTTTACACTAAAAAGTCAATTCTGGTACTATTCATTTTACCCTTTATTTTGTCCTTATCATTAAAACTCAAAGTTTTCAAGTCATTTTCATTAATTTTCCTTTTTAAATTAAATTTATAATTTTATGCTGTCATTTAAACTATCTTGAACTGGCGTAGTTTATTATCATATTATTATAAAGGAAAAACTGGAGAAAACATGTTTAAACAAATACCAATTTTCCTGGAATAGTTGACCACAAAATAACTAAATAAATAAAAACAGACGCACTAAAAGGCAAATTGCAGAATCAAGCATAATCCCCTCTTATTTCGTTTTCGGCATTTTTAGCCAAAATTGCCAAAGTGGATAACTCATAACTTTAGTCTTTTTGTTCATCATCAATCATTTTGATCATTCTATGAAAAAATCTTTATTAAATAAGCATAGAATGACAAAAATACCTTCAATTTTTGTTATATTATTTTGGCACGATGTTTGTCACATCCTGGCCCGGGAAAGACCACTTCCCGGGCCCAATCTACAACTGTAGCACGATATTATCCGCTTTGGGCCCCGACTATGCCCTCACGGTTTTGTTTCTGGGAACTCACACGATAACTTCTTAGTGGGTCACCCATCATGGGATTGCTCTCGCACACTACTCGCTTAACTTCGGAGTTCCGATGGAACCCGAAGCCAGTGAGCTCTCAAAAGGCCTCGTACTAGGTAGGGATGGGAATATACATTTAAGGATCACTCCCCTAGGCGATATGGAATGTCACAATCCACCCCTCGACATCCTCGTCGGCACACCACAGCTAGGGTTAGGCTCTGATACCAAATTGTCACATCTCGGCCCGGGGTGGACCACTTCCCAGGCCCAATCCACCACCGTAGCACGATATTGTCCGCTTTGGGCCCCGACTCCGCCCTCACGGTTTTGTTTCTGGGAACTCACACGAGAACTTCCCAGTGGGTCACCCATCATGGGATTGCTCTCGCGCGCTACTCACTTAACTTCGGAGTTCCGATGGAACCCGAAGCCAATGAGCTCCCAAAAAGCCTCGTGCTAGGTAGGGATGTGAATATACATTTAAGGATCACTCCCTAGGCGATGTGGGATGTCACAATGTTTATTAAATTGAGAGTATTTTTGTTATTTAGATTCTTATTTCACATAATTTTTTTATGGAGTAACCAAAATAATGATAATGGACAAACTCAAAGAACACTTTTATTGATTTCAAATCTCATGTTTTAAAAAAAAAAAATAATAATAAATAAATAAATAAATAAAGGATCAGCTGGTGGCTTGCCATGGCAATCCACCCTTTCGGAGCCGGGAAGACTCACAGAGGCATTTCCGTCTCTCCTGACCACATCGTGCAATTCATCAGTATCAATAATCAAACTCAAGACATGCCGTATAAAATACAGGCCTAATTCGTCCCTAAACACTGAACCATTCTGTGATAATTAATCTCAATGGCTATGACTGAAAAACCTTCATTTTCTCAAATCTGATAATAAGTATTTGGAAGAAACAGAGAATCTCTTGACCTGTTTTTTGTGCATCATAATTGACCTACAGATTGATTTATATATATATATATAAAAATAAAAAAAGGAAGTGTTATTAGCACTCCAAAAATTTTATTCTACATTCCTCACAAGTGTATTTTTATTTTTAAATATAGAAAGTTTGTAGTGTAAAATAAGAAATTTGGAGTGCCAATAACAATTTTCTAAAAAAAATTCAACTATTTTATTTTGCAGTACTTTAAGTTGTCCTCTATTGCTTTTTCTTGTTTGGCTTTTCCTCATAGTACTGCTTCACCATTGATGGATATGTACCAGAACTTGTTCGCTTGTTGGATTTGATTTTTCATCATTACTCTGTGTGTGTGTGTGTGTGTATGTATGTATATGTCTATATATATGTATATGTATATATATGTATATATCTTAATGTGTATTAAGTGCAATAATATCCAATTGAAAGCATATATATATTCTTTCACATAAAGCTCGAATGTTTCTTTGTGGAGACAAATCATGATATGCCACTTAATGTGTTGAACAGTTTGATTCAATCTAGGGCATCATTCATTCCTTGTAGATTTGGGTTAACTCTGTTGGACAAAACAATAAAGTCGTTTTTTTCATTCATGGTTGATTCTCTCTTTCTAAATTAGAGTATTTTGAGATGCAAAAGTTATGTTTACATCTCATTTTACATTCTCTAAATTAGAGCATTCATGGTTGATTCTTTCTTTCATCTCTTCAATTTCTTTTCAACTTAATATTCTCTAAATGTTGAATGTTGACGCATGCTGGAGATTTATAATCAAATTCATTGCACATGTTGCATAGTCTTATTAGGTGTTGGGTCTCATATATGTTTGAGGAGTCGACCTATAAGTTTCAGGGAGAAGAGAGAGTCCATGACATGCCCTGATCCTGATATCCCTAAATACCAGGATAGGCATGTACTAGCTGACACCAGAGGGTGACGAAGCTATTTTAACATGCATGCAACAAAATATGTAAATATAATGAAATACGCAAATGTGGAAACGTATTCAGAGCATACAATTAATCAAGAATAATGTAAAAGGATTATTATAAAAAGGTACGAACAAAGGAATGAGTCTTGCCTTGAGAAGACTCAAAGATCCCTACGCAGAAATGCCCTGACGTCGGGATTGTGTGCCTCAAATCTAGATCCTTAAGAGGGCGCAAAACCAAAAAAGTGAGTGGACCAAGGTTTATTATAATAGTACTAATAATTAGGAAATCATTTTCTTTATGAACATACTAACCCCCTGTTTTGAAAACACATATAATACTACATAATAAGTTTTCTGAAAACTCTAGCATGCCATGAAAAATGTTCGTAAAACATGTACGTGTAAAACAATGCTCGATAATGGTGCTATTTCCGCCCAAAGGAAAATCCATAAATCTCATCAATGTTGTACCTACTAGAGGTATGATAGTGGCCCAAAGGCATAACCATCACCAAAGGTGAAGCTGTACTACACTGGGTTACGCTAGTGAAGAAATCATGGTCCATCACCTGAAGGTGAAGCTGTACAACTCCGGGTTACGTCAAAGAAGAGAGAAAGAGATATATATATATATATATAATATGTATATGCAATGGGTCCATCACCCAAAGGTGAAGTTGTACGACTCTGGATTATACCAAAGAAGAAACATAGGGTCCATCACTCGAAGGTGCAGCTGTACGACTTTGGGTTACACTAGAGAAGAAACATATACATATATCACACACTGACACTAGCCGTGACTAATGAAGCTGTCAGACACTAGTTTCGCTAGTGAAGCTAGTATTGCATAAATATCCTCAACTGTGTCCTATGGCCATATACATCTACATACCCGTGTTGTGTGGATGTGTTGTATGATAACCCACTAAATAAGCACTGAAAACATAACTCAAAATCTCATATTTTTAACGACCCGTCCCCAATATTTTGGTTTTTTATAATTTTTATAGTGCGATATTACGAAAATGCCCTTCGAGGAAAAAAGTTGACTTTTATGGACCACATTGTCGTGTCACATAAGATCAGTTCTCTTAATGTATTCTTGTAGTACTCGTCACTACAAACACGGGGTGTAAGCGGAATTGAATTTGGAGCTAAAATGAAGATTTTACGGGACTCAGAACGATAAGGGTATTTTGGTAATTTTACAATTGGAGATATTTCTCCATCATGGCCTATTGGGGTGGTGACATGTGGCACTGGCGACTCCTCTAGAGGTACTGTGCTTTGCCATGGACGTCGGCGAAACACAATACCTTCGGCAAAGGCGCGTGTGCTCCACGCATCGGCCATAACGCACACCCACATGCAGGCCCAGAAAGCTGGGTTTGGGTCCGAGTCAAATTTGCTAGGTTGGGCTGGTTTATGGGTTAGGGTTAATGGGTTATGGATTTGGACCGGTTTTGGGTTATGCGTCGGGTTAACCCGGATAGGTTCATGGGTTGCCAGACCCCACGAAGAATAACACCGGTTTCTAGGGGTTTTGGCTAGGAAACTTCCCCAACTCCATTTTGGGGTCAAAAATCAACCAAAACTGTTGATTCAAAAGCCATATTGAAGCTAGAAACATGGAGAATAAGTCCATACCGAAGTGGGGCCGAGTTATTGCTGACGTTGGTCAGAAAATGGCTCACAAGCCTCCAGGTTTCTCGCTGGAAACTGGAAAACAATTCCCTGAGGCATTTATGTATCAATTTGTCATCAAATCACACATATAACTTGTAAGTTAACTCAAGACATAAAAAAGAGAAGGGATCAAAGGTATCCCAAGTCTTACCTAGGTCAAAGTTGTCGAGAACCTCTACTATTTTTGGATAGTGATCACAAACCCGAGAGAGAGAAATAAGGAGAGAATATGGTGGTGGTCTGGAGGGTTTAGGTGGTCTGAGGGCTCACCAAAGAGGCAAGGGGGTGGGTGGTGGTGTGCTCAGAAGGAATGAGAGAATGGTGAGAGGGAAAGAGTTTCCCGGGCAAAGAATAGAGAGAAGAGAGGGAACAAGAAAGAGATGGAGAGTTCTAGAGAGAGACAGAGAGATCATAGGAGGGGAAAAAACCACCACATGTCACCACCCTAATGGTCTATGATGGAGAAATATCTCCAATTGTAAATTTACCAAAATATCCTTACGTTCTGAATCCCGTAAAATCTTCACTTTATCTCCAAATTCAATTCCTCTTGCACCCACGCATTTGTAGCGACAAGTAAAACAAGGATACGCCAAGGAAACGGATCTTACATGACATGACAAGACGATCAACAAAAGTCAACGTTTTTCCTCAAAGGGCATTTTTTGTAAATTCGCTTTTAAAATTACAAAATCGTAATTTTTTGGGATGGGTCGTTACAGTCCACAAGTCAAAGTGAAACGAATTTTGAGTTTTAGGGAGTAAAGTAGTGACTTTTAAGTTACAAGGTAAAGTGAGATTAACATAGAGTTATAAAGGGCATAACTAAAAATAAAGATACAAAATAGATCACAAGTCGTTCATATTACCACAAACACAAAAAAAATTGAAATATTTTATGTACACCATTACGATTTCATACTCTTTTATTATTTGTTTTGCATTCCTTCAATTTAGTATTTGCAGAAATGCTAAGCAGACTCTCAAAAGTAAGATTCCCTATGGACTAACTGTTATCTTATGTTTTTGGCTCAACATTTTTATAATGTTAGTATGGAAATTAACGTTAAAATGTGTGGTAATAGAGAGTCTAAGAGAGTCTCTTAGCATTATTATTATGTTTGATTTAAAGTTTAGAACATTTCTATATGCTTATGTTACCCCCAGAAATATTGGATCCAGGGTTATCATAAATACGGTATAATTATAATGCACATAATTTGAAATGATTGGGTGAAAACTCAAGACAGCCAGCAAGGTTCTGTACCCAGAATCATATCTATTTGCAGATTCTGCACGGTTGCCAAAGGAGAAAACAACAATAGATCTAGTAAAAAAAGATTTCAACACACAGTGGTGAAATTGAGAAAAAGGATTGCTTGGGTGTGGCATAGTTTTGTTGGTTCCTCCAGTGCTTTTAAATTTAATTCCACTCACAAAAAGAGAATAAGTGTAGGCAATCGAAGAGCTATTAATAATTGCTAATTACCATGTTAATCACAAGCTTTTATTCTCATTTTCCCAGTTGTACAAACTAGAGACCGTTGAGAAAACCCATTTTATTTATATGCTATTCCGGATTGCTGAGTTCTTGTGTGCGGATGCTCGTATAGGTCATTAATGACACGTTTATTAATCCGTAATCAGATTAAGATGAATTGAATTGAGGGGGAATTGAAATGAGGTGGAATCAGAATCAGATTCCTCAAGAAGTTGTTTACTAAAACTGTATGCTTCTGATTTTCAAATATTAGCTTAATTCAATCTCTCTGGGCTCTGGATATTTTTTTCTGGGTCTAAAATTTTGCTTTGTTGGTTTAAATAAATGGCCACCAATGCATCTGGGTTCTTCACTCCTCCTACAGTTCCGACCTCGAGGAGGAAGATTCAATTGTCAATACGCATTAACGCATGCCCTCCCCCTCCTCTCCTCGCCCTCCAAAAATCCCCATCTCCTTCTGATTCTTCTTCTTCTTCTTCTTCTTCTGATTCTTTTTTCTTTCCTCTTCTTCTGATTCTTCTTCTTCCAAATAACTAATTAATTCCAAATATTTATTTATTTATTTATTATATTGGTCCTTTATCTCTGTCTCCCTCTTATGTCTGCTTCTTCACTGAGTTTTGATTTGAAACTTGACGGCGTTGGCTGGGTGTTGTGCTACAGGGAAGGAGATAAGGGTATATTGGGTAGAAAAACATGATTCTGGGTTTAGGTTTTCTTCAAGAATCCAAATACCACCTATTGGTTGGTAATCTAATTCCAAGCAAATCAAGGATCTGATTCCCTATTTTTGGTGTGTCCCACATACAATTTCATTCCCCCCATGTTAGTCAACACTTGAATCATTTGGAGTGAATGTGATTCCCATTCCTTTCACTCCATTCCCCTTACGTAAACACGCCCTAAATTTAACCGTGTGTGACCAACGACGAAGTATGAGGAGACCAACTCCGTTGTTGGGATTGTCAGACGACTGGCATGTCCAAATGGATGAAAGAATTCTTCTCACAAAACAAATTCAAAAAACCAAGTCAAAGTCAATGATGCGTGTGTAGACTGATGCTATTATTTGACACAACTTAATCAATTAGGGGTGTGATATCCACACACCCTATTTTACTTCTCACACACCTTTCTAATTTTCAGCCGTTGGATCGGATGAATTGAAGAAGATCAACATACATAAATTAACAAGGGGTGTGTGAAAAGTAATTTGGGTGTGTGTGGATAGCACACCCCATCAATTATAGCACATGTAAAATTGTTCTCACATTAATACATGTCGTAAAAAATAATCTATACACATCACGCATACGAGCGTTCCATATGCATCAACGGCCAAAATTAATCCCTTGTTGTCCTCCTAACCAAAAAATGTCAAAAGGTAAACCTAAGATGGCTGCCTATGTTAGGCCACCTCCAACCGAAGGGTCCAGAAGGCCGAAAATAACCCAAAAACCATCTCCAATCGAGGGCTAGGCTAGAGGGTTGTGGAATCTAAGAGGGCCCCACAAAATCTGAAAGAGCCAAAGGGCTAGAGGGCTGGCCACTTCCAGCCAGCCAGCCAACCCCGAGCTGGCCAGAATTTTTTTAAGGCCATCTCCAACCTAAGGGTCTAAAGGGCCGAAAATAGCCCGAAACTGTCTCCAACCGAGGGTTAGGCCAGAGGGTTGTGGAATCTGAGAGGGCCTCACGGAATCGGAAAGGGCCAAAGGGCAAGAGGGCTGGCCACTTCCAGCCAGCCAGCCAGCCCCGGGCTGGCCAGAATTTTTTTTTAAATGTGTCGAATTTCCTGTCGGTTATAACTGACAGGATTTCTTTAGAAAAAATTCAAATGCAAAGGCTAGCTGACTAGCCGTTGCATTTGAATTTTTTTTAATAGTTTTATTATTATTTTTTATTTACAAAATTTTTCATATAACTTCTATTTTTTCCTATAACTTTTATTTTTCAAAATTTGTTTCATATTTTTTTAAAATTCCATTTTTTCCTATAACTTCTATTTCACAAAATTTGTTTCATTTTATTTTAAATTCTTTTTTTTTCCTATAACTTTTATTTCACAAAATTTGTTTCATTTTATTTTAAATTCTTTTTTTTTCCTATAACTTTTATTTCACAAAATTTGTTTCATATATTTTTTTTTAAATTATATTCTTTTTCCTATAACTTCCTACCAACGGCTAGCTGACGTCACTTAGCCGTTGGATTTGAATTTAAGTTGTAAATTTTAAATAATAAATTATGTTTGGCCTTATGGCCCTCTGGTCCTCGGTTGGAGATGATTTTTTGTGACAGGGCTAAAACGAGCCCTCTGGCCCTCTGGCCTTCGGTTGGAGACGGAGACAAATATAGCCATGTACTGTTCATTAAAATATTAATATCTTGAAAGATCTTGAAGGGTCAGAGGGCTAAAACGAGCCATCCGGCCTCAATTGGAGTTGGCCTTATGTGGATCGTAGAATAGTCCGTACGACTTTAGGCAGAAAGTCAAGCTGTGTTGGATGAAGACGGATGGGTCATAAGCTTTATTAATGTAGTCCCATTCAAAGATTAGCATGAACCTGTCTAATTAAAGTGTGCTTTTACATTGCATCTTTGGACTTCCCATCGCTCTTAATCTTTAATCCTTAATTAATTTAATCACTTTCCAAGCCACTTAGTACTACAGTCTAGTAGTATTCATTCTCATTTGTAAGTGGGATGTCTTAGGTTCAATTATTGCCAAAAAAGAATTTGAACCATATTATTGCTAGCCTATTGTGAGACTAAGTCTACCTCCTTCTCCTTTAGTGTAATAATATCGTTTGTTCAAAAAAAAAAAAATCACTTTCCAAATAATCTCTTCTTTTTTTCTTTCTAAATTACGCAACTGTGGCTGCTGGGAAGCATACGTCAACAACAAAAAATGCCCTAATCACATCCAAAAATGTCCAAAACCAAAACCATTTTTTGCTCCACAAAATCACATTTCTCACTTCATAATCACTGATTTACACATTGTATCGACACCCGATGGCTCAACGAACACCGGTCGTGATGCGAAAAAAATTAATTCGGTTCATTTTCTTAAAAAATGTTGCTGTCACTTTGCTGAATTTTGCCAAAGGTTGTGTGTACAATTTTATATAAATGAAATGCTGAAAAAGAAGAGAACGACAGAGGAAAGAATATTAAATTTATTTATACAAATTCATCTAATATTATGTTCTGGGCACATACGGGACTTGCGTCACTCAAAGCAGGCCCATGCAGAGACTCCTACTGCACTGAAACTCATCGCCATCACAAAACCGAAAAGGACATCCGCTTACTTGAATTATTTTGGCCCCAGTTGTGCAAACTTTTGCGCTTTTGATTGGCGAATGCAGCTCCGACCCTTGTTTCCATGTCGCTCGTACGCTGCAAATTGCAACTTTTATGTCAAGGAATAAGCCCCCACCTCCACAGAAAGTAGACTTGGCTGATTCATAGAGCAGAAGGAGTCGCTACTGCGATTGATTGCACAAGCGACCATCGCTTCAGCAGGCGCTTTGGCCAGAACCGGCTTTGGAATCATTTCTGCTGTCCGTCGGTGGACCAAGCGGATATATAATCCGTAATAACTTATCTTGCGCTTGCCCTTCGTCTTTGCTTGTGTAAATTGTGAATCAACGGTGCTGGTCGTCTCATTAAACTAAAACTGTAGAGTCAACCCAGATAAACATCTTGCACCATCGATGTAAAGACGCAAGCAATGGCTTCTTGCTGAGCTATTACAGATGATCCTGATCATAACCAAGTCTTATGCCAGCAACATTCACTAGCCAGAGCAGTCCATCAAATGGCGAAGAGTGGAGAAGAAGCTCTCACCAAGGAATACAATTTTCTCAAAGATCTTGAGCTTCCAAATCCTTCACCTAGATGGCTGAAAAGGGATGGTCATAACTCCATCTAACGAAGAGCCCTATGAAACCCTCTCGGCCGCTCTAACAAGCCTTTCTTCTTCATTACGTTGCAAAAGCTCCTCATAAACTTTTGTAGAGCTATCGGTGAACCTTTCCATGGCCTCAAAAATGCGTTGCAGACTACCCTGTAAAGTACTATTTCTAGTGTCACTCTGATATACAATCTGCCCAGCAACCGAGAGTCCGTCACCATCCCCTGATGCTAGCAAAACTTTCTTGTCTAATGCCTGAATTTCTTTCTGTATTTTTTGGTCCTTTCTATCCAAGTTCTTAACTTGTTTCTCTAGATCCTTGTTTGCCACCATCCTCTGGCGCATTTCAATCTTATCTTGTTCCCAAGTCTGAAGCACACTTGTGGTGAAAATACGCATCGATTCAACCACCTCTCTTTCAGATATATTCTCCAAAGCCTGTGACCATTGGTTACATATTACAAAAATTGGGGGTGCACCTATTCTACCAGGTGAAAAGGGAACTATTCCATCCGGTGTTTCTTCCGGTTCATACAGAAGACATTTTAAAAGCCACTTGTTCAAAGCTCGCACATATCCCTTCTGCGCACTAATCCAAGTAGAGAATCTGAAAGTCCAGTTAATAAGCTCATGTTCAAGCTGCAATGTGGTCTCAAGATGACCATCATTAAGCTTTTTTCCAGATCCGATAGGACCTAAACCTCTGGCTTCTCTAATTGCTAGGCACTGGCTACTATGACATTCGAGCATACATTTCCACATCCTGGTTAACCTGAAGTGTAAGAAAATAAAAGAATTAGGCATGTGACATGAATATTGCATTCACAAAGCATATAATTTCCCACAAACCAATCTTTGCGTAAATAAAATCATACGGTTACACACGTGAGCGGAAACAACCACCAGTATGATTGTCAAAGTCATAGATACCAACATGTTTGCAAATCAACGCGCATAAGCCTCTCCGCTATCACCATCACCTGGCCAATCTTTCGTATTGCCAAAATGAGATTCATTGATTACTAGAGGCACCTAAATTCTTATTACCACCCTTATATTATAGGTAGGTGTTGTTCAAGACACCCGGATATTACGAAAAAGCTTCCAGTATGAGACTTCAGGACCCTATTTCATATTTTCGGTCACAAGAGTTTTTGGAAGCCATTCATGTGGTTCTCGATGTGGATAAAACCATCAAATTACAAATCATAAAGAAACTTTGATCAAGATTTTCTCCCCTTCTAATTTTTAGCTTTTCAGTAACACCTTCCAATTTCTGCCTCTGCATCTTTTTCTATCTTAATTACTTATATTCTCTAACCAAGCCTAATTCCCATTAATTTCATTCTTTGTCTTGAAGAACTCTTAGCACAACAAATAAAACAAGAGTACCAATGGACCTACCAACTCCTTTAAGCTTAATTTTTGGAACATTGGGAAGAGGTTGAACCCATGATCTACTACAGTTCTAACCCTTTTCCCCACTCCCTCACCACTTGTGCTAAATGGAGCTAATTATTCAATCAATAAATTAATTTTTCAAATATCAAGGACTAGCAATTGAAGGTCCAGGAAATATATTGAGATATAACCTTACCTATAACATCATTATACGGGTAAGATTGGCTATGACTTTTCAATTTTGAAAATTTTAATCAAGAGTTATAACTAAGCTTAGTCCAAGATACGTGGTCAATGAGGTGACGACAAATAATCATATGAACAAAAAAACGTATCCATAAATGCCACAGAAATTGGAAGATGGACATACCCCTGAATTAATTCGTTCAGTTGCGGCCATAATTCTTCATCCCTGATCTTACTTATAGTCACAGATATCTTGTCTACCACTTGAATTGCAATTTTAATTTTTGTGGACAGACTCCTTATTAAAGTTCGAGTTTTATGAACTTTATGAGCTTCTGCGCCCCTTTCATCTAAATGCTTTAGCTTACTGAACTTCCTGTCATGGATCACCCGCATCTTTTCCTCGGCCTGAAAAATTATAAGAAGAAAACTTGTCTGTAGGGTGACAACTGACAAAGACAAAATTAGAAAGGGCAGAAATATGAATACACTTGGTGGTTTAAATTATAATGAAGAGAAGAGTGCATCAGCAAAAGCCCTAGACACACTCATTTATGGATTAATGCTTGAATCAAACAAGAGCTTTGCCATAATTTATTCAGATAGGCCCATGTTAGACAAAGAGTAGCCTAGTTTTAGTGGGTGAATAATGATGTATGATGGTGAGAACACCAAAATATCAATTAAAGAGGCCCTTGAGCCCTTCAGAGAGCAAATATGCGCTGGTCGGACCTAAAAGAAATACATTCCTTGTACAGAGACGTATCAATAAAGAAAGCTTATATTTGAAATTCACATTTAAGCAAACAAAAGACAATACTTTATTATGAATAAGAAAAATAAAAGAAATTCTAATTCGGCGCTACTTTGGAACAACAAAGGATCATGAACCATTTGTCTGGCGAAGCATAATTAGAAAAGTTTGAATTGTTCAAAGAAACCCAGATGGCTCAGACTCATAAAGTTCAAAGGTATAAAGATGACCATGTAACCAGTAATGGGAACGGAGGAAACATACCTTTACTTCATTGTAGAGTTTCTTCTCCCAAAGATATAGCTTGTGTAAGGTGGAAGAGAGATTTTTGGACCTCAACATCAATTCTTCATCGAACCCCAATTGAGCAGGAGCAGCCACTTCAGCAGAGGTCGATGGCTCGGCACTAGTAGAAGGTTGCGAAGAGACTAAAGTCTTGGAAAAAACTGATCACAAACACAACACAAAAGTCAAATTTCTGCTTAATAGAGTTCAAATTCAACAAAAATTATACATAAAAACCCAGATCTGTAAACTTTCCACTTGAGGAAACTAACTCCTACCCATCAAACGCATAAAAGTTAAAACTTCCCAGATAGATCAAAATTCAAGCTAGCAAATTTTTAGTAATCAATCTCTTAAAAAGGTGTATAATCCCATACCCACCATGTTTTCCACTATGGGGAAGCTTTCCCACCTCGAGCATCTTGGAAATTTCGTTCCCCGACTCCGAAGCTCTCTGAAACTGAACCTCAATCTCTCGAGCAACTTCGAAAGCATCTCGAGACCCCGGTCGAGCTTTAGCTGCAGCTCCGCCATTGCCACGGTCCTCGCGCGTCTCCTCCTCATCCACAATTTTCTTCTCCATCACATGGACTTCATACTCCACCCCACCACCATCAGTCTCAACGCTCGGCCGAGCTTGATAGAGCGAGGAGGGCTGCGTTTCAGCTGCCTCATCGTCCACAACAGCCTTAGAATGCTTCCCGCCATCCACCACATGCTTGTGGTCCCTCTGCACCTCCTTCACCACCTCCTGTTGGTACTCGTCTTCCAATTCGGGAATTCCCTCTTCGTCTCTCACCTCCTTCAAGTCCCGACTCGGAGTGTAGGCAGAGTAGTACTTCTCGTGAACCTCGAATGGGTTTAAAAAATCCCAAGCTGAAGCTCTTGGCGGCGAAGGCGGCGGAGGAGGTGGCTTAGACGAGGTCGAAGCTGAAGCCTGTGGCGACGGTGCTCCATATCGGACCAGCGGAGAAGAATTCCCGTAATTGTTATACCCACCACTCCCTCCGCCGTAATTATACGCACCACCGTAATTGTTAAACCCACCGCCGAAATCGGAATAAGGATTAGAGACAGCGTCTGGATAAATATTTGAATTTTGATATCCATAATACGAATTCGAAGAAGAAGATTCCCCCAATTGAAACACGTTTTCGGGGCTCACGGGTTTCTGCCGATGCACCACAGATGGCGTCGCTTTGTTCTTCATGTAATTCATGCGCATAAACCCATCTGGGTAAGAATTGAAACCCTCTTGCCCGCCCTCCTCCATGTAATCAATATGACCGCCGTAGTGAGTATCGTGCAGTGGCGACGAGTGGCCGGAGTCGTGGAGCGAGCCGGAATCGTTGTCGGAATCGGAGCGAAAGTGGAGATGGGACCCGGAATTTGAATTTGAGTGAGAGTGGCGCGGCGGCGAGGATTTGATCTCGCCTTTTCTGGCCGGCGGGAGGTTGAGGTGGGGAGAGGGCGGTGACCCGGATGAATTGCCCACCTCCTGCTCGATGAATTGATGCAGAGAGCGGCCGATTCCTCTGAGGGAGTTAATATAAGCGATGTGGGCCTCGGCGAGGGCGTAGCGCTGGTGAATCGCCTCGTCGAGGAAGCCGCAGCGCTCCCGGCATAAGGCAACGGCCGGAAGTTCGTCGAGCTTGGAGCTCGTGCAACCCATCAAGCGGGAAAAGAAGGCAACTTTATCAGTCTACGATGAAAAATAGGTAGTGGGTTAAGGTGAGATCAGCTGAAACATGGCGGGGGGATTGGGATTAGGATTCTGGTAGCTGTTGGGTGTTACTGTCTGTTTGTTTCTCGGGAAAATTTCGAACTTAGGGTTTGTGGGGAGGAAGATAAAAGAAAAGTAAACGGGAACGAAGGACAAAGGAGAGGAAGGAGAAGGGAATCTTTGCCAGCGCGGAGTTTGTCGTCGGCTTGCAGCAGAGAGACACAGAAAGCAGAGAGAAAGAGCGAAAGAGAGAAGAGAGAGAGAGTGCACAGTGTGTTTGTGTTTATGTGAGAGAGAGTGAGGAGTGAGAGCGAGAGAGACTGTATTGTATTGCTGGCATTGTGCGTGAAATACCTAGTAACAAAACTTCCCGTTGAGAGGACTGAAGACCAAATTAATTCTGTTAAAAAAATAATTAAAATAAAACACCTTTTTTTTAACAAATATAAAACACCTCACCTATTAACAAAACTTGTCAAGCAAAAGATGATAAAAATGCTAAATTAATTTTGTTCAAAAATAATTAAAATAAATGTTATAGACAAAATAGTATATTATATACAAAATAATTGTAATTTTTTTTTAAAGCCTCATAGGCAGGAAATCATATCAATTGTCCATTTTTTTTCAAATTAAATAAAATTTTAGCGATAACATAAATATTTAAAATAATCACAAAACATATAAACATCATTTTCATTGACGAAAATTATTTAAAGGTCATCACCAAAAATGCAACACCGTAGCGACTCTTTTATATTTATTTTTACATTATATATTTCAGATTTTTATTGGGTGTACTTTTTAGGGCAATATCTTTTTATTTTAAACATATTTTAAGTTTGGGTAACAACCAGATCAGTGGGGAGATTTTTGAGAAATTGAGATGGTTTATAGTTAGAGACCCACAAAATTGGAAATTCAAATTATAAAATTTCTGTTTTGAAATTTGACCAAGAAAAAATAAATTAATTGAATTATTTGGGTTTAGGAAAGGTCTTAAAAATAGGACAAAACGAGATTGTGTTTTACTTTGACGGAATGTTTGACGCTTGTGGCCGCCACCATATTTTCTCGCGGGTTCCATTCCGGAAGTACCCTTGTAATTTTCTTGGGGATTTTCTAGGTGGTTTGAGTTTCCCTTTCTTTTCAATTTAGGTAATGATGGATGAAGGTTTTCACTTTTCACTGTGGACTAATTTGTGTTTGTTTTTACAGTATTAGACAACATTACGAGAAATTTTATGAAAATTTTTTCAAAGTGGGATTCTTTATAGATTATTTGTTACCTTATAGTTTAACATTAATTCTTGTGTCAACATTATACAATATTGTGCAAAATACATGAGGTGGCAGAAGGTCCATGAAGAGTCTTGCTTTTGAAAGAGCCTCTTTAGAATTTCTCCGACGTTTTTGGTGCATGTGGGATTAATGATTTATTAAGAGGACAATTATTATCATAATCTTAATGGTTTTATTTTGAGGAGTGTTAAACCCACCCCCTTTTCTTATTTCCCCACCCCACTTAAATGTGAAAATTCCATTGACAACTATGTCCTTTTAGAGAATGACTGTAAGGACCTAAACAATAACCAATTGTATTTTGTCACGTAAGAATTAAATTTTTTCATTAAAAAACTAAAATAGTAGAAAAAAGAAAAAAAAATAGAAAACTCTCACCCCGTTCTCACTATTATAACCACGACAAGTGCACAACCACATACCTCCCTCACGAGGGCGTTGATGATGGCTACCTTCTTTTCAACTCCTTCCTTTTCCCTTTATCCCAGATAGTGTACAATCTCGATCCAATTCTGGTAGTGAAAGAGATTGTTTATAGCGAAGGAAGATGGGTAAACCCATGGAGGTGGGCAGTTTTGAGGCTATGTTGGTGCTGCGAAGGTTGGATGGGGTGGAGTTTGGGTGTTGGTGCCACTGTCATATTGGGGATCGTGGTGCAGATGGGGTTTGGAGGTCTATTGCTTCAGTGGTTTTGGAATTGGGATAGTTAACCAATTTTTATCATTTTTTTTGTTAGAGAGAGAGAGAGAGAGAGAGAGAGAGATATATATATATATATATATATATATATATATATTCTAATAAATAAAATTTAAAAGATTTTAGAGATATATAAAAGGTTATATTAGGAATAAGGGTGGGTGGGAAAAGAGAGTTTTTCATTTTTAACTTTTTATTATGGGTGAAATTATAAGGTGGGTGGGAAAATAGGACAACGGGATGGGACTAGTAACACTTTTTATTTTAACATAGTTTCAGGTTGGTTGGACTCAAATTTCAGTTATGAATATAAGGTTTAACTAGTTGCAGATCAAGAATTAACCGGCCAATTTTACCAATTATTAGATTGTGTAATTATGTGATTCTAAAATGTAATTAAATTACCATTGTTTTGCCTAATCATAAAAGAATCGTGACAAATTGGCCATCCTCATTGAACATGGTAAATTGGGTTGTTAGTTTTTCTTCCAATAAGATCTGCACGAGAAGTGGATGACTGCGTTTGAGCTAAAGTTGTTAACACCCATTCTATGAAACGGGTATCTCACATATAAGTTCAAGTGTCAATCACGTGATATAAGAATTTGTGAGCAGAAGTTTGTGGATTTTGAGGGTCTAGGCTGATTCACACATTCTGCAACGAAAAAAGTTCATACTTGAACATATTCGCACAATACGCAGTATGATCGTTTCATATTAATTAGAGGATTGAATGAGTGTGCCAAATACCTCAACTACAATCCAATCTGCAACTCAAAATCAATGAGCATTGCCTCAAAAGAGGTAAAGAGATAGAGAGGAAAGAAAAAGTGAAAAAACAAGACAAACATATGAGATGGGTTGGCATTTGGCATTTCAAAGATAGCATATTAGCATCATAGGTACACATTAGGGCTATGAAAGGTTGCTAAAGATGAAAAGAAGGTTGGGACCATATAACAAGAATTCCAATTCCTTTCAGGGGTCTTGAACTCCAAAAGAGCGTCCATTTTGCAATTTGCAATTTGCAATGCCAGTGTCCAGCAGCAACCAGAAATGTTTTCCTCTTATTTCTTAATCATCTTTATCCACATTCAATAATAGTACTTGGTAACTATGTCTATAACTAAACTAGAAGACTAATTTTGTTTAATTTTTAGGTTACAATAAGATGAAGAAAAGGATTTGCTATTTCTCGATTTATGCGTTAATCTTGTTCATATTGTTGCAATTTTAGTAGATATCCCCAAAGGAACATGCCTAATTACCTCTATATATAAACAGCCTAATCTTTTTTCCATTGTAGGGGAAGTCACAAGAACTAGTAATTTACTAAGATTTCATATATGTCAAGGGAGCATATGTGATGCTTCCATATTCTGAAAGTTATGCCCCTCTCAAAGATATTGAGCACTTGGGATTTAATTACCAAAAGAAGTTTGGTGATTGAAACTTCAAGAGGGTGGTTTGCGTTGCTAATCACTAGTATTTTTTTTTTTTTTAAAAAGAAGTCTAAAGCTTAAATTTTCTTTTTATCTCATTTATTCCTTTTAATTTTTTGCTGCAAAACCATCCTTAAAAATCTGTTTTTGCACCTAGATAATCTTTAAGTACTTTGAAGAATCTTCTTTTTTCTGTTTTTAATTCAAAAACCCTGACAAAAGTTTCCATCAGAATGCTATAATTCTTTACTATATGTGCTTGCATATGCATGCTAGGTATGCAATAACAAGGAAAACCCTTTCCAAGAATTAGAAGAGAATAAACTTTTGTAAATTTTGGTTGTACCTAATTGGAACTGGGCGGTGAAAAGTTAAGGTGATCTAGTTGAGAATATTTTAAAAATAATTCCATAATTAATCATCTTGATCCTACATCAAAAGGAAACCGTATCATACAGACTACCATAAAAGGTAGGACTGTGGGAGCCAAAACCCTAATATTTTATGACAAATAATAAAAAAGATAAGATTGAGATATTCGTATGTAACTTCTTATTTTTTTTAAGTTTATGTTTCATTGTCAACACACAAAAAAAAAGGGTAAGATGGGCATTTTGGCCAAATCAGTGAGTCTAATTTGAAGACTTTAAAGTAAGCAAAAGGGTTTTGGTCTCTCATAATTCTATAGTTTTAAGGATTATTTAGAAAAATATTTGCCAAAAACTTCAATAGTCACAATCAAGCATTGACTACCTTCCTTATTCAATCAAATAAAATAGTGTTCAACCAGACGTGTTAAATTAGGACAATACTTGACGTCCGTCTTGGCTTCTCTCTCTAAAGCCAGAAGCAACCTCATTTTCTCCAAATGGCTTCACTCGAAACTTCTTTTCCATCATTTTCCTCGTCATTCCCAACCAATTTTATATATGCTCCAGTCTTTAACAAGAATCCAGAAATTAACAACTTATCTTAAGAAAAAGCGATCAGGTTAGTTACGTTATCAAATCATCAATTCACATCAATAATCATGCAGGTGGTTGTTTTTTGCACATACGTGATTCAAATTAGTAATTTTAGTCTAATAACATATATACCAGATAATTTGAAAAGATAACATTTCATTGAAACAATATAAAAAAGGCACCAGGATTTCCCTTTTGTTTTTAAGTAAGTAGTATTTCTCTTTACTTAGAAGTGGGAGGTATTAGGTTCGAAGATCGTGAATGGTGAATTCGATACCAAATTAGGCCGCCATTGTGTAGCTTAGTCGAACTCCTGTTAAAGTAGATGTAGAAATATAGAGAATAATCCGACTGATGACTTTGAGGTACGACTTGAATCGTTTCCTTAAAGTGTTATTTGCCCCACTCGAATAAGTTTGCTAAGGGGTTCTTGGCAAATCACTTCCAAGATACAACAAAGTATGAAATATTCGATTAGCAAAACCGAATTCTATTCCCTTAGAAATAATTAGAAAGAAATTGTATGAATGTGATGAAGAAAAAAAAGAGCAAGGAATGTAGAAACAAATTTCTGAAAATTGAGTGTGAAACATTATGTCACAATAGGTATTTATAGGCATTAAATAGGTATTTATAGTGTTGAAGATATACATTTTAGTTGAAGATATACAACCCTTCTTAATAGTGTTGACCCAAAAGACATGTCTTCTATTTAGAATTTTCAAAAAATAAATATTGATTGATTACGTATTTTAATTCTACTCATAAAATTTGAGTAGGGGTGTGCTATCCACACACCCCATTTTACTTCTTACACATCCCTTATTAATTTATATCCGTTGATTTTCTTCAATTCATCCGATCCGACGGCCAAAAATTAAAAGGGTGTGTGAAAAGTAAAATGGGGTATGTGAATATCACACCCTTTGAGTAAGCATCATATCTTTTAACCAAAAGTTGCAACCATTCAACAAAATATACAACCGCAAAATGTTGAATTAAACCCAACCTTTTGTAAAGGATGCCGCCCGTACACTTGCTATGCACCGCAACACCCTTTATTATAAGAACTTGAATTGTCTGCCCTCCACATCCCATACCCTTCCCATGCCCTCCTATATTATGTGGTCACGGTTAAGCCACATCAACATTTTATATTGATTTTTTTTTATAGAAATAATAAGACAAAAAGCAATAGGAATATAAAATATTGATGTGGCTTAACCGTGATCACATAAATAGGAGGGCATGGGGAAGGCAGACAATCCAAGTCCTTATTATACACACACATGTTGCACAATGCAACACCAAGTCATATATATATATAATAATTTATATATTTATTATTGAAATCTCTAACAACTCATCCTCTCCTTAGTGTAAATATATAGATGTACTAAAAAAAACGTCAGTATAGAATGTACTCAAAAAGTAAATATAGAAAAGTAATAGGGAACTATTATTAGCATTCCAAAAATTTCATTTGGCACTCCAAACTTTCTATAATTAGAAAGAAAAATACATTTGCAATGACACACTTCGACCGAGATTAAGGCATGCTGGCCGTCATGTGAGGGTGACGTAGTCATGTGCACAGTGCGGAAGCAATGAAGATAAGAATTATATGAATAATTAAAAACCGAAACTACTAGAGTGCACTACTAAACATGAAGTGTTAGGAGTAAGATACAAAAGTAAACACTCCTAATCAGAGCATATAAAGTCTAGGTGCAGTCTAGTAGGATAAGTACTAATTATACAGTACCATAAGATGTCCTACAATTATTTAGATATGTCAGAATTGACAAAGTTCTCGCACCCAGCAACTGCAAACTTACCTAAAACCTAGAGGGGCGCAAAACAAAAAACGTAAGTGGGCAAAAACAAATGTTTTACAAAACCATTTCATTTATCAACATATCTAACCTCTCGTTGTAAAACATGTATAATTTTTCCCAGAATCAAGATATATGCATATACATAAATATATATGAAATTATATCAATTCAAATCATGCTTCACATAATCATATTCATATGTATGCCATGCCAAGATATAACAGAGTAAGCAATTCAAGTAAGAATAATTTCATATAAATATAACATGTTAGCCGGAACCCCCGTGGTAGTCTGTACGGCTGAATTCATAGCGCAACATCAATCTAGCCGGAGTCACTACAATGACTTATATGGCAACATACTGCACAAAAGTCGGAACCAAAAGAAAAGGTCTGTACGACAATAATGGGTGTAATATAATTATGCTCAATACTACTCTTACATAATAGCTGGGCGATAAATCGCTAGTCACCTACGAATCGGAACCACCTAAGATGGTGTATGCGACAAGATTGTGCACCTAAATTGGATCCAATATGAGCATATGGTGCGGGAGGTGACATAATAAACAGGCATGTGCCATAACTCTCGCTAAATCACAATCACCCTAGGTGCAGTCTTATGAGCTCAACATTATTCAATCACATATCATATCATTGACAATTCACATAACCAAACATAACTCACCTGAGCTTACCTGAGCGTCCACAACACCACATTTATATATATAAATCATCATATACCAATTCATATACAAATTATACTTATATGCATGGCATTTACGACATACTTTCATTTAAACACATATTTCTGGGAAAATATCAAGTATATAAATATATACTGAAAACCAAAAGCCCACTCACTAGTATGTCGAAGGATCGTAGTCCCCGAGTCGCCCTTGAACACGCTCGTCCTCAGGATAAGTCTCACCTATATGCGAATTAACTATAAAAATGTTATTTAAAGCACATAGGCAAAACTAGCTAATAACTTCTCATACAATACTCAATTTTGGTATTTGAATATACCATAGTGACCTACACAACTTTAGGATCATTCCCAAATTTTTATAATATTTTTCTAACCTCTCACGCTCTGGCGAGTGCATGGCAATACGTGCGGCCACGCGCAGGAAATCCTGACGGATTCTTTAACTGCCGTTAGGAATATTCCGTTAAAACCCAACGGTAACTGTTAAAGATGACTGATGGCGTTAGCATATTCCATCAACTTAACGGAATATGCTCCTTTCTTCTCCGATGAGTCACTGGTCGCCGGTGACTTCGCCGGTTTCTGGGTAAAACTTTAAATTGTTTATTCTTTTTTGTTTCTTCACCATTTTCCACAAAATTGGTACCAAAATGAAGCTAATAACATGTAGAATCACGTTATATAAGTTTCAAGGCTTAAAATCTACTAGTTTTCCCCGAGAAAGCTCGATAGTTCGGCTTACCTAGATATACGTCGATCTTAGCCCTCCGACGTCCAATTCCTTCCAACAAAGTACCCCGAGACTCATGGGGACCTCTTTAAGCTTCCTATAAGCTTCAAATTCCCTGAAAGATAAGATTTCACGTATGCATGAACAATGACGAAATCGGAGCTAGGGTTTTTACGTGAAATCGAAAGTTTCCTTACCTGAAAATGGTACCTTTGAACTCGTATGGTCCTCACGAACACAATGGTGATCTTAAAACCTTCGATCTACAAGGTTTGAGAGGGTTTCTGGGTTGGTCCGTACGAAGAAGGGAGAGAGAGAGTGAGAGTGAGAGTGAAAGTCTGAGAGAGAGAGCACGCAAAGGAGAGAGAGAAAATGTGGGTATGTGTGTGGTCCAAAAGCCACCAATCAAAACTAAGAAAAGTCTTAGTTCTAATTGGGTCACCAATCTAAAACAATTTAACCCAATAATAATTCACACACATCAATTAACGTCCGAGGACAATTCCATCATTTTACATCATCGATAATAGAAGTTTGGGACGGGCTGTGACAATCTCCCCACCTTATAAAATTTCGTCCTCGAAATTACATACAATCACTATATCCACTAATAATCATAAAACAAGCGTGGGTACATCTCTCTCATCCGATCTTCTGTCTCCCAAGTAGCTTCTTCAACTGAATGATTTCTCCATAACACTTTTACCAAACACACTGTCTTATTCCTGAGTTCCTTATCCTTCCAATCCAGCAGAGTCACTGGTTCCTCATCATAAGTCAAATCCGAATTAATTTCCAAAGGTTGAGGAGGAATCACATTGAAGGATATGAAACAAAATGTCGAAACATTGAAACATGAAACACATCGTGTACCTTGGACAACTCTGAAGGCAACTCAAGCCTGTAAGCAACCTCACCGACTCGCTCAGTGATCATATATGGTCCAATGTACCTAAGACTCAACTTTCCTTTCTTTCCAAATCGTACAACACCTTTCCAAGGTGATAACTTAAAAAATACCCAATCACCTACATTATACTTCCAATCAGTGGCATGCTTGTCTGCTAAGCTCTTTTGTCGATCCTGGGCCGCTTTCAGGTTAGACTTAATTACCTGAACATTTTGAGTAGTCTCATCCACAATCTCAGGGCCCACTAAAACTCTTTCGCCAACCTCTGACCAACATAGAGGCGTATGACAAGATTTCCCGTAAAGTGCCTCAAATGGTGCCATACCAATACTCGAATGATAACTGTTGTTGCAGGCGAACTCCATCAAATCCAAACAATCATGCTAACTATCTCCAAACTGCAGCACTGAGGATCTCAACATATCATCTAATGTCTGAATAGTCCTTTCAAATTGCCCATCTGTCTGAGGGTGGTATGCCGTACTATAAAGTAATCTCGTACCAAGAACTTCCTGAAATGCTACCCAGAACTTGGAAGTAAATCTAGGATCCCAATCCAAGATAATAATAACTGGGACGCCATGGTACTTCACAATTTGTGATATGAATAACTTAGCTAATCGGCTTAATGAATACTTTTCCCTCACTGGAATGAAATGTGCTAACTTAGTAAGCCGATCAATTATCTCCCAAATGCCCTCATAACCATTCTGTGTACGAGGAAGCTTGTACACAAAATCCATAGTAATATTTTCCCATTTCCATTGTGGAAAGGGAAGTGGCTGCATCAACCCAAACGGCTTCTTCCTTTCAGCTTTAACCTGTCGACAAATGGTACACCTACTCACATATTCGGCAATTTCTCTTTTCATACCCGGCCAATATTAAAATGGCCTAATGGTATGATACATCTTAGTGCCTCCTGGCTGCATCGCATATGCCGAAATATGTGCTTTATCCAAAACTTGTTTCCTTAATTCTGCATTATTTGGCACATACTTCTGCTTTCCTGCATAAGCATGCCATCAGTTTCTCGAATCCCGAAATCTTTCTTTTTGCCTTGATTCCTTGCTTGAATTATTTCCTGGGTCTCTTCATCATTCATCTAGGCCTCGAGCACGCGATCAATTAAAATTGGCCTAACTTGAAAATTAGCAAGTAAGGCTTCCTCTCGATCTTCCACTCCTAACTCCACTCCAGTGGACCTCAAATCTGCTAGAAGAGGAACATGACAATCATAGATGGCATTAATTTTGGCTGTAGTCTTTCTACTAAGTGCATCCGCCACTGCATTTGCACGACCAGGATGATACTCAATCGTGCAATCATAGTCACTAAGTAACTCAATCCACCTCCGCTGTCAAAGATTAAGATCTCTCTGAGTAAATAGATACTGAAGACTCTTATGATCCGTGAAGATCTTACATTTCTTGCCATAAAGATAATGTCTCCAAATCTTCAAAGTGAAGATGATAGTTGCTAACTCCAAATCATGAGTAGGGTAATTCTTCTCATGAGGTTTCAACTATCTCAAAGCATAAGCAATCACCCTACCATGTTGCATCAATACACAACCCAAACCATTCAAAGAAGCATCACTATAAACTTCATAATTACCAACATCATATGGAAGTGCTAGAACAGGTGCATGAGTGAGATAATACTTCAACTGCTAAAAACTTTGCTCACAATTATTATCCCACTCAAACTTAAAGTCCTTTTGAGTCAACCTCGTCAATGGCAAACCAATCACTGAAAAGTCCTTAACGAACCGTCTATAATAGCTTACTAGGCCAAGAAAACTCCATACCTCGGTGACAGTTTGAGGTTGCTCCCAATTCTCCACAGCTGCCACTTTTTGAGAATCCACTTGAATGCCTTGAACAGAAATGACATGTCCCAAAAATGCCACTTGATTCTACCAAAATTCACATTTGCTAAACTTAGCATATAGCTGGTGTTCCATCAAGCTGCTCAACACCAATTTCAGATGTCTAGCATGCTCAACCTTAGACTTAGAGTATACCAGAATATCGTCAATGAAGACAATAACAAACCTGTCCAAATATGGCTGGAATACTCGATTCATCAAATCCATAAAAGCTGTTGGTGCATTAGTTAACCCGAATGGTATCACAAGAAACTTATAATGACCATATCGAGTCCTGGATGTGGTTTTAAGGACATCTTCATTTTTAATCTTCAACTGGTAGTAACCCGACCTCAAGTCAATCTTAGAAAATACACAGGCACCTCTGAGTTGATCAAATAAATCATCTATACGAGGTAACGGATAACGGTTCTTAATGGTTACTCGATTCAATTGCCTGTAATTAATGCACAGCCTCAAAGTTCCATCTTTCTTTCTCACAAATGAAACTGGAGCTCCCAAAGGTGAAGTACTAGGCTAAATAAAACCTTTATCCACTAACTCTTGCAACTGAGGTTTCAATTCCCTTAATTCAGCAGGAGCCATTCTATAAGGAGTCAAAGATATAGGATTCGTACATGGAAGTAGATCAATAACAAACTCCACATCTCTATCTGGCAGTAATCCAGGCAAATCCTCAGGGAATACATCCGAAATATATCTGACCTCACGTACATCCTCCACACTACTAGGAGCATCATCATTCAATACCACATAAGCCAAATATCCTTAACAACATTTCGACAACAATCTCTTGGCTTTCATGGCTAAAATAACACCATGCCTCACCCTACTAGGCTCTCCTACAAATGTAACTTCAGGTAATCCAGGACGATGAAATGTGACTGTCTTTCCATAACAATTTATCTTGGCACAATTATAATGCAACCAATCAGTGCCCAAAATCACATCAAAATCCATAATATCCAATGGCATAAGATTAGCCAGCATAACAACACCTTCTACTATCACTGGACATCCTGGATATACCTGATCCACAAAACATCGATCCCCTCTAGGCATAGAAAACTCTAAATTATATCCTAGAGGTGTAGGATGGGGTTGTGTCACTTGAGCAAATGTATGAGAGATAACAGAATGCGTTGCACCACAATCAATCAATATTCTAGCAAAATGACCAAGAATATTTAACGTACCCATGATTAAATCAAGATTGTTCTGAACATCTTGCAGAGTCATGTTATGGACACGTCCCTGATTTTGCTGTCGTCCACCACGACCTCTGTTAGCATGAACACCACGTCCTTGTCTAGGCTGACCAGACTGCCTCGAAGATCATGCGCTGCTAGCAGCAATCTCTCCCTACTAGGGTTATCCTCCTTGGTACCACTGAGATCCACCAGCTGAATGTGGCTGGTACGAAATGGAACCTCCTTAATACTGAGGGTACCCACTCTGATACTGAGGATCCTGAGAATACTGATACTGTCATGAGGTGTAAGGAGCGGCATCGCCTTGATAATGATAGGCACCTCATCGTCTAGTCTGGGCATAACCACTAGATCCTGAGGCTTGCTGGGTCGGTGCAAGTGGTGGAAATGAAGGCTGCTAGGGTCTCTGTTGATTCTGAGGGCATTGAGTAGCCATATGACCCATTTGTCCACAAGTATAGCATCCACTACTGCCTCTCCTACACTCCACAAAATGCCTATTATTACATATGCGGCATAAAAGAGCACTTGGACCACCTAAACCACCAAAGTCTCTCTGTCTCTGAAATCTAGGGCCTTCAGTAAATCTACCACCTATCCTCTGCATATTGGAACTCAAACCTCCACTAGAAGAGCTGGAAATGCCGCCACTTCTCTTAAAATTCTAGGTCTTACGAGGTCCCTGAAATGCTTGCCTTTTGCCTTTATCATCTTACTTCTGGTTCCCATTCTTTTCTTCCTCATCCTCACTTTCACTGGGCATGTTCTCTAAGTCCTCAATCCGTAGTAAAACCTCATAAAACTCCTAGTAAGTGGCACAGTGAGTCGATGTCGCTATGGAATGCCATTTCTTCTTAGTACCCAATCTGAAACGACGAAGCATCTTAACCGGATTAGCAATAACCTCCGGATCATATCTTGACAAATCAGTAAACATCCTGTAATAATCATTAGCTGACATCTTTCCTTGCTTCAAATGAGTAAACTCTTGTTTCTTACGATCAATGTACTCAGGAGGAATGAACCTTTTCCTAAACAACTCTTTAAATATTCCCCAGTCTGCAATCTCCACTAGGGTCAACTGGTAAGACTCATGTCTCCACCAAGATGCAGGCTGCTTTCCTAAAAACCAGGTAGTCGTCTCGACCCACCTATCAGGAGGAAAGTTCCCCTGACTCTGCATCACAAGAAAGGTTTTCTCGATATGATTAAGCCATTTTTCTGCCCCCTCATGTCCTTCATTTCCCATGAAGTGATTCAACTTCAGGTTATACACAGTCTCAAGAGGTGTCATTTGAGGAGGACGAAATGCAGACTGAATGGCAGTAACTATAGCTTCCCCTAATTAAGCAATATCAGGGAAACTAGGCTCAGCTGAGTGATGGAGCTCTCTACGAGGCGACATAGTTCTGACATAAGACATCACAAGGATTAAAATATTCAAGAACTATACAGGACTGCTAAACCTAGGCTCTAATACCCAACTGATACACCCCGACTGAGATCTAGGCATGATGGCCGTCACGTGAGGGTGACGTAGCCATGTGCACAGTGCAGAAGCAATGAAGATAAGAATTATATGAATAATTAAAAACCAAAACTACTAGAGTGCACTACTAAACAGGAAGTGTTAGGAGTAAGATACAAAAGTAAACACTCCTAATCAGAGCATATAAAGTCTAGGTGCAGTCCAGTAGGACAAGTACTAATTATATAGTACCATAAGATGTCCTACAATTATTTAGATATGTCAGAATCGCTGAAGTCCTCGCACCCAACAACTGCAAACTTACCTAAAACCTAGAGGGGCGCAAAACAGAAAACATGAGTGGGCAAAAACAAATGTTTTACAAAACTATTTCATTTATCAACATATCTAACCCTTCATCGTAAAACATGTATAATTTTTCCCATAATCAAGATATTTGCATATACATAAATATATATGAAATTATATCAATTCAAATCATGCTTCACATAATCATATTCATATGTATGTCATGCCAAGATATAACAGAGTAAGCAATTCAGGTAAGAATAATTTCATATAAATATAACATGTTAGCCAGAACCTCTGTGGTAGTCTGTACGGCTGAATTCATAGTTCAACATCAATCTAGCCGGAGTCACTACAATGACCTATACGGCAACATACTGCACAAAAGTCAGAACCAAAAGAAAAGGTCTGTACGACAATAATGGGTATAATATAATTATGCTCAATACTACTCTCACATAATAGTTGGGCGATAAATCGCTAGTCACCTACGAGTCGGAACCACCTAAGATGGTCTATGCGACAAGACTATGCACCTAAATTTGATCCAATATGAGCATATGGTGCAGGAGGTGACATAATAAACAGGCATGTGCCATAACTCTGGCTAAATCACAATCACCCTAGGTGCAGTCTTATGAGCTCAACATTATTCAATCACATGTCACATCATTGACAATTCACACAACCAAACATAACTCACCTGAGCTTACCTGAGCGTCCACATCACCACATTTATATATATAAAGCATTATATACCAATTCATATACGAATTATACTTATATGCATGGCATTTACGACATACTTTCATTTAAACACATATTTCTGGGAAAATATCAAGTATATAAATATATACTGAAAACCAAAGGCCCACTCACTGGTATGTCGAAGGGTCGTAGCCCCCGAGTCGCCTTGGTCTTTAGCTTTGTGAATGAGCCAATCCAGATCTTCTTGATTTGGCTCACGGAGGTACTCATCTTTGTAAAGCTAAACAATTGTGTTATAGAATTCAGCAAGAGTATCAAGACATGTAGACTTAGACATACCATGGGTTTCATCCATCGAATCAGTTGGGGAGCCATAGACCATCATTCGTAGTGCAACAATAACCTTCTTATGAGGTGAGAAACCATGATGACCTACTATGTCCAGCTTCTGTTTAAAATATGGATTGACCTGATGGACATCATGAAGTACATACTCGAAGACATGACGTCTCATCCGGAAACGACGTCTGAAATCATCTTCTGTGTACACCAAGTTGGGGTTGAAGTAATTGTTCATCAGATTAGTATGCGTCATCGCTCTGTTTCGTGGTTTGTAAGAGCGACCAGCAATAAAGTCACCCCATTGAGGTTGTTCCTCAGTTGGCTAACACATCATGGCCTCAGCCATGGCTACCACATATTGTGTGTTGTGCCATGCTTCATCTTCTTCATCAGACTCCTCATCTTCTTGTCTCATCTGCGCCCATTTTTCTTCCAATTCGGAGAGGATCTAAAGTTGGAATTCATTGTAAACTTGAATTGAAAGAGATTGAATTCAAAGGTGTGTGAATTATAGCCCACTATCCATCCTATTTATAGCCAAAAGACATTAACTAGCCGTTCAATTTGAATTCGAATTTTTTTCAGCCAAAATTTGTAAAAAAATATTAAAAATTCTCATTTTTTTTCCTATAAATTTAAGTTGTTGTAGTTTTTAAATTTAATTTGTAGTTTTTAAATTTAAGTTGTAGTTTTTAAACATAAGTTGTAGTTTTTTAAATTTAAGTTGTTGTAGTTTTTAAATTTAAATTGTTGTAGTTTTTAAATTTAAGTAATAAATTATGTTTGGTCCTATGGCTATTCGGCCCTCAGTTGGAGATAGTTTTTTGTGACAGTGCTAAAATGAGTCATCTGGCTAATCTTCGGTTGGAAATGACCTTACCAGTAAAGAGAAATACTACTAATCTATAGTACTAAGTGACAAAAAAGATGAGCACACTGTTAAATACGATCAAGTGCTGAAGGGTACCTGTGATGGGGTTCATGGGGTCAGATATCTGACCGTTGTAACCAATATGTGTGTGTGTGTATATATATATATGTATTTTGTTTTTTTTTTTTTTTTTGGGAACCCTACTTTACTCTGCTAGTACCAACTTTTTTCCATGTTCGTGGCACGTGGTATGTACAACAAGTGTACCACAAAATTTTAGTGGAGCTTGGAGTACTCGACTTGGACACAGAACCTTTTTCGAATAAAAACTAATGTACACACACACAAAGGGATTCCCATTTTTGAAAAAAAATAGAGATTATTTGTGGGACCCATTTCACATTAAATTTTAACGATCCGAATTATTTAATTTGTTAGTTTTGATTCATAGATCATCCTTGTAAAAATTCAATTCAATTCAAAATCATTTGCTTATTTAATTATCAAGATCAAATTTTATTGTTTCTTATATAACAAAGTATTCTTTCATTTCTTTGAATCCAACTAGATGTTTTAAATATTTTCGATTTGACTAATATTTTGTAAGGATTATCTATGAGATACAACTTGAAAAATGAATGGTTCAGATCATTAAAATTCGATATGATGTGAACCTTACAACTAATCTCCATTTTTATATAAAAAAAGAGATTCTTTTCCTTAAAAGCTTCCTCTATATATATATATGAATAAAATATGACTCCATAACTATATATATTATATAACATTATGAGAATTGGATTGTCATGATTGTTAGAGAATTAATTATTATGCCAGGTGATTATTGTCTAAATCATAAAAAAGATAAAAAAAAAAAAATCATCACTTATCAAAGGTGCACTCATGAGATTTGGTACTTTGTAACTAAGCATGTATGAAACTAAAGGACAAAATGCATGTAAGTGTTAGTAAGTACCAACCCTTTTTCTTATATGTTTGTCACATGCAATCTACAGATGAGTGAGTAATAAGGCGATGTGGTGGTAGCACATTGGATTCTTTTGTGCTTATGATTCTCTTTTAGTGCAGAGAGAGAGAGAGAGAAAATAGAGAGGACTGTGTGGCTAGAAGCTTAATCAGAAGTTGGAACCAAAACATGCATGAGATGTATGTAATAGTATCACAATGTTCCTGCCAGATGTCTTCTTAGTCGTATGGAGGAGTTTAGTTAGAATAGAAACTTTTGCATGCATCGAGTTGCATATAAAATTAATTTTCTTAGGTTCTCTCATCATGTGAGTGATCTTAATTGTGAACTTTTAAAACATAATATTTATGAAAAAAATGTAGAAGTAGGTATCACACATACGCTCCCAATCCACAGGAAAATTACATATAACTGAAGCATCATTGTGACGTGGGGATTAATGGATATCATCCAAATCATCAGTAATCAAATCTTAATTAGTCGCTAGGTCTATGATGCCCATACTTGCTATGAAATGGGTTGTTAACTAATTAGCATACACTATAATAATTAAGTCATCGAAAAATTTTTGCGTCTCTAAATTTAGTGCACAAATCTAAGTCAGTGCCCAATAGTATAGTGGTGCATCCAGTTTTGTACACATAACCAAGAAGATTACTGTGGATGCAAATTTCTTCCTCCTTGCTATTGGACAAAATTACACCTACAAAACAAAAAACACCTTAGGTCAAGCCCAAGACCCTCACGGGCCCATGATGAATGAGAGGCTTTGGCCGAAGAACCTCCGATGCCAAAGTTAGAATTCTGAGGGCAAAGTGTTTGGAGAATTTACAGAGTTTGGTAAGAGAATTGGAATTGAGTGTTGAAGAGAATGAGGTGGTATTTATAGGGGTGTGGCCGGCTCCTTTAGGAGGAGGAGGACAGTCCACTTGGTTGGTATTTTGGGTGAGGTTCATGATTTGTAGCTAATTAGGAATAATTGAATAATAAATCAATTAATTAGCTAATTAATAGAATAATTTCTTAATTGATTAGCTAATTAATATAATAAAATAGGAATGATTTGGGAGTTAACTTGTGGAGAGGATTTGATGAGGATGGATGAAATATGTTTTGAATTATTACCTATTTTGGGCACTTTTGACTTGGTTGAGGGATGATTGCTCACTGCTCGTGCATAGGAATCCTGGTGTTCCTCGAGGGTAATTTCGTCATTTTCACCCAAAAATTCATGTGTCGCCTTATGATTATTTTTGACTCCACAATGACTGCTTAGTGTCATGACTCCAATAAATCTACTATAAATATGGCCATTACATTGTTATTCAAGGTAAGTTTGAGGATGTTTTTGCAAATGTGCTTCTGCATTTCAACTTAAGAATATCTTATGTTGATGCACAAAATCAGTGAAGACTTTAGTACAACAGAAATTGTTAAGTTTGTGACTTTCACTAGATTGCTCCGGTCACTAGTGTGGGTAAGTATGTAAATGGATAGGGACAGGGAAGCAAACACAAGATGTACGTGGTTCACCCAGATTGGCTACGTCCACGGAGTAGAGGAGTTCTCATTAATTGTGAAGGGTTTACACAAGTACATAGGTTCAAGCTCTTCTTTAGTGAGTACTAGTGAATGATTTAGACAAATGACATTAGGAAATATTGTGAGAGAATGATCTCTATTTATAGAAGAGAGTTTCTAGTTTCATTCTGACATTGACACGTGTCATGTTGTGATTGCCTTCTGATGTTGACACGTGTCGAGCTATGATTGGCTTTTGATGTCGACACGTGTCGCGCTGTGATTGGTCTCCTGGTTAGAGGGAAACTTTTCTGGATCCTTAACGGTATAACGTTGACCAGTGCTCAAGAGTTTCGAGATTGGTCAAGTATGGTACAAACAGTGCTCCCTTAAGTTCCCGAGTGAGGGAAGCTCCTCGGTTGGGGACTTGCAAGATCCAAACCATTGAGTAATCACGAAACTTCTAAGTACCGAAGTGTGGTATCATTTTCACTTGCCTTATCTGTCTCATATGTAGATATGGCATCTTCTCTGGAAGTACTTTTTCTCCATCCAGGGATGGTATCTTTAATCGATGAAGATGCACAAGGTAATGTATCAATTTCACTTGAAGCTTACTTGTAGTTTCGGGCTTGGTCAAGTGCGATACAAACCTTATAGTAGGAGTCCCCTAAGTCGCCGAGCTAGGAGATTTCCGAATAAGGTAACAGACAAGGTAAGCAATCAGACTTCCAAGCAAGCAACCTGGATCGGAGGTTCGACTTCGGCTTCCGGTTGATTGTTCTCATTCTCCTTGTGTCGTAAACAGCAACAAGGATAAGGAGAAGCAAATGGAGAAGAGATGATATGAGATACTTTTGCTTTTGAAGAAGTAACTTTCCACATGCTTATTCTTGAACTGGGCTGGAGGGTTTTCTGGTTTCCTCCAGAATATAAGGTCGACTCAAGAATTTGAGGGTCAAAACAAGTCCATCAAATCTAGAGTACGTTCGACCCTGATGATATGGGATACTTTTGCTGTTGACAAAGTAGTGGATGTATTGGCACGTGTTATGTTACGCTTGTCTCCACATGCTTCCTTGTATCCTTCTCACTTACATTATCTGTTCCTCATGCAGATGTGGTATCTTTTCTGGAAGCATAAGATGTTGAAGATGAGTACTCGAGAGCAATGTCAGGTAAGTAATCATGCAAGGGGTTCCAGGCAGTCAGTTCATGATTGGAAGCTTGATTCCAAGTGCTGACTAATTGCTCTCTTTCTCCTTATCTTGTAGGTAAGAACAAGGGCAAAGGAAAAGACAGGGAAAAGCATGATATGGGATACTCTTGCTTTTGACCCTGATGATATAAGATACTCTTGCTCTAGTATGGCTGGTTTGCATAGGTATTATTTGGGGAAGAAAGCTGAGTATTTCGAAAGGCTTCTTTGGGAGTGCCCTGTCAGATATGAGGAAGGGTTGAGTATTTTTGTAGGTCTGCCTGTCCGTGGAGGATGGAGGTCGACATATATAGGAATCTTCCTAACAACAAGTATAATGCTCATTTACCTTTCTTGGTCGCAGCAATGTAGTGGGAGCTGCAAGCTTCACGTGTTTTAACTTTGTCAGAACACTTTGAAAAAGTGGCCTGTGGTATCTGGAAAGCTGATGTTGCGTGTGAAGATTGCAGACAAGCTTTATCCAAGGAAATCTGGCTCTCGAAGTTCGGAGAGCGGTGCCTCTTCGATTTTTGAACAAGCAATCTTGTCGGGGATCTAGCTCTCGAGATTCGGACAACGGTGCCTCTTCGATTTTTGAGAAAGCAATCATGTTGGGAGTCTGGCTCTTGAGATTCGGAAAGCGGTGCCTCTTCGATTTTTTAGAAAGTAATCCTGTTAAGAGTCTGGCTCTCGAGATTTGGAGGGCAGTGCCTCTTCAATTTTTGAGAAAGTAATCCTGTTGAGAGTCTGGTTCTCGAGATTCGGAGGGCGGTGCCCCTTCGATTTTTGAGCAAGTAATCCTATTGGGAGTCTGGCTCTCGAGATTCGGAAAGCGGTGCCTCTTCGATTTTTTAGTAAGCAATCTTGTTGGAGTGTTTTCTCGAATATGAGTAAAGGTTGGACATTTTTGCCAGTCTGCCTTGCCACGAAGCACAGAGGTTGACACACTTAGGGACTTTCTAGTTATCAAGCAGTGGTGTTGTTCCTTTACCCTTGTGGGTAATAGTAGGGTAGCTAGACCTTCAAAATTTATGTGTCTAAACTTTGTCAGAGATCTTTGGCAAAGTTATATGTGGTACCCGAGGAGCTGATGTTGCATGTGGAAAGTTGTGCCTCTTTGAAATCCGAAGAGTGATGCCTCTTCGATTTTTGAACCAATGACCCTGTTGCCCTTTCTTTTATAAGGGCACCAATTGTGTGCAAGAAGTACATTCAAAGAGTTTTTGCTTGTAGGAATTTTCCCTTTATTTTTGTACTTCAAAGATTTATTGGACCTCATTTCTCCTTCATCATTTCTGAAAATGTATGGCCCATCCAACCGTCGTTTTGACTTGAACTTTGGTGAAGAGGCATCCATGCCTTCTCAAGACAACATATGGCGCCCATCCTTCTTATCCCCTACTGGTCCTCTTATCGTTGGAGACTCTGTGATGAAGAATGATATGACCACTGCGGTGGTGGCCAGGAACCATCTCACTCCCAAAGATAACAGACAACTTTCCAAGCGGTCTGATGAGTTGGCTGTTAAGGATTTTCTGACTCTCAGTGTTCAGTATGCAGGTTCTGTGTCTAATATAGCCCAACGCGTATTTGCTCGAACTCGCCAAGTTGAATCATTGGCGGCTGAAGTGATAAGTCTCAAACAGGATATCAGATGGCTCAAACATGAGAATAAACAGTTTCACAGGCTCGCACATGACTATGCTACAAATATGAAAAGGAAGCTCAACCAGCTACAGGAATCTGATGGTTAGATTTTACTTGATCATCAGAGGTTTGTGGTTTGTTCCAAAGGCATTAATTGCCTTCGTCTTCTAGGGCTGTACTGCTTAATGAAGCTCCAAATGATCAACCTTTGGTGCCTCCTTCTTCTGGGGTTCTGCCTAGTACTGAGGCTCCGAATAATTACCCTCTGGTGCCTCCTCTTTCTGGGGCTCTACCGACTGCTGAGACTTCTCCTGAACAACCTTTGTGAAGGCTCCCTCTTGTTTGTTTATTTTGATTCATGTATATGTACATATTTGTAACTTATTGGAGATATCAATAAACCAGGTTTGCTTCATTTCAACGTATTGTGTTAAATACACCAAGGCTTTCTTCACTAAGTTCTTTGAATTTTTTCTTTTGTTGAAGCTTTATGAGTGAAGCATGTATGTTGAGGTAGTGCTCCCTTAATTTCCCGAGTGAGGAAAACTTCTCGGTTGGAGACTTGAAAAATCCAAGTCACTGAGTGGTCGTGAGACTTCCGAGTATCAAGGTGCAGTAGCATATGGTAGGAGTCCCCCAAGTCTCCGGTCGAGGGAGTTGACGAATGAGGCATTTCCTTTCTAAGTGGTAGCCCAAAACACCTCCTTCATATATATTTGTTATATATAGTTGTTAGGCCCAAAGAAGATGAGGCCTAGGCAATTTTTTTGTTTCGAATTTTCGAATTTTTAAGTTTTCGAATTTCTGAAAAAATATATATATTTTAAGCTTTGGTGTTGAAGCTTTGTAGGTAAAGCTTTGAGGTTGAAACTTTGTTGGGTACCATGAATTGATTTTGCCTCACATTATCTTGATCAAGATAGTGTGAAGCTTTTGTAGGTGAAGCTTTTGTGGTGGGTGAAGCTTTTGTTGGTGAAACTTTTGTGGGTGAAGCTTTTGTGGGTGAAGCTTTTGTGGTGGGTGAAGCTTTTGTGGGTGAAGCTTTTGTGGTCAAGCTTTTGTGGGTCAAGCTTTTGTGGGTGAAGCTTTGTGAGTGAAGCTTTTGTGTTGAAGCTTTGTAGGTGAAGCTTTGGTGTTGAAGCTTTGTAGGTGAAGCTTTGGAGTTGAAGCTTTTGTTGCATAACATAAATTGATTTTGCTTCACACTATCTTGATCAAGATAGTGTGAAGCTTTTGAGAATTTGTAGTTGTCCTCCATTAATGAAGCTTTTGTTGGTGAAGCTTTTGTGGTGAAGCTTTGTTGGGTACCATGAATTGATTTTGCTTCACACTATCTTGATCAAGATAGTGTGAAGCTTTTGAGAATTTGTAGTTGTCCTCCATTGATGAAGCTTTTGTTGGTGAAGCTTTGTTGAATTTCCCAATTTCCTTTTTTTTTTTTTTGGAAAATTAGAAATTTGAAAATGTGGGAGAGACAACATATACAAATTTTGCTTCCACATATTGAGCAAGAGATTGTGATGCAAGCCAACCTTGTAGTAGTCAAAGGTTTGGGTGAACCATATAAATTGAATTTGCTTCGAACAGTCTTGATCAAGAGTGTGTGAAGCTTTCTACGAGTTGTAGTTGCCCTTCATTGATGAAGCTTTTATTAGCACCATAAATTGGTTTTGCTTCACACTGTCTTGATTAAGAGTGTGTGAAGCTTTTGAGAATTGTGGTTGAACTCCTTTGATGAGGCTTTTGTTGGCACCATAAATTGGTTTTGCTTCACACTGTCTTGATCAAGAGTGTGTGAAGCTTTTGAGAAGTGTGGTTACCCTCCATTGATGAACCTCTTGTTGGCACCATAAATTGGTTTTGCTTCACACTATCTTGATCAAGAGTGTGTGAAGCTTTTGAGAATTGTGGTTGTCCTCCTTTGATGAAGCTCTTGTTGGCACCATAAATTGGTTTTGTTTCACACTGTCTTAATCAAGAGTGTGTGAAGCTTTTGAGAATTGTGGTTGCCCTCCATTGATGAAGCTTTTGTTGGCACCATAAATTGGTTTTGCTTCACACTGTCTTGATCAAGAGTGTGTGAAGCTTTTGAGAATTGTGGTTGCCCTTCATTGATGAAGCTCTTGTTGGCACCATAAATTGGTTTTGCTTCACACTGTCTTGATCAAGAGTGTGTGAAGTTTTTGAGAATTGTGGTTGCCCTCCATTAATGAAGCTCTTGTTTACATATCCAGATTAATAATATATTGCAAAATTAACCACCATATATATGTAATTGATGCTGGCTCCAGCAAATACATTGCCTGAAAGCGGCCAATCAGGCTCTCTTTCTTGCAATTCAAGGTTCACCACTTATGTCTATGTGCCTTTTTTTTTACTGTGCATGAAGAAGAAATTTGTATTAGCTTCAACTTTCGGTGCTTCATTCAAGCAAAGAGACATAATTTCACTAGTGGTGACATTACTTTTCATCTGGTCCATAAACTCGCAAGATCTAGGCATTGCAATTTGGCGACACATTTTTAAGCAGCCTAATTATAGGACGATCATGGTGATAAGGTAGGGAAGATGGGTGAGTAAACCTAATATGTATCCAAAACCCATAACCGAAGTCAAAAACATCGTCACCTGCATGAAGTTTTATTCGTTTTTACCGGTTGTCTGAAAATATATATCGATCTCTCTTGTTATATAATTTAGCACATTATGACCGAAAAAAGAGAGAAATTTTAAGAGAATCTCCAAAAGAGACGTCAAATTCAAAGCATCAAATTTCAATTTGATGGCTAATTTGGCAATTTTACATATTGTCAATATTTTATTTCAACCCGATATGCCAAAATTTATTACTTTATGTTTTTTTAAACAAAAATAATAGAAGTTGGATTGTTGTTGGTTTAAAAATAAGAATATAATACTTAAATATGCTAGCATTTAATATAAGTCAAGTAGAATGCCTTTGGAAATAGCAAAATCATATTTGAAGGCAGCTTTAAATTTGATATCTTTTTGTTCATGTCAGTTTAGCCTTCTTTTTTATGTCAGCTTTAACATCTCAGTTAGAGTAAATGGTATATCATTTATCATTGTTATATGTCTATATGATATTTTTAACATCTCCTTTGAAAATGGTCTAAAAGAGTTATATCCAGTGACAGGAAAGAAATACTCCCGTTGTGAAAAGGTTAGATGTTAAAAACGGCCGCGATTGTGGGTTTTGGTGTGATGGCTGATCGCAAGGTTTTTGTTTTGGGGTGAAGTGATTTTGGAGTTTTCTGATATAGTTTGTTGGGTGAGGTGAAGTTCAGATATGGCAATTGGCAAAGCTTGCAAACGGTCAGATCTCATTAAGAATCATAACATGGATGACTGGACTGGACTGGACTGTTAAATAAAAGCAAACCCTAGGTACGTAATGCTATGAAACATTGCGTAAGTGAAAACCACATGGTATTATGGCGCAAGTAAGTGAAAACGACATAGTAATGCTACAATGTGGCGTTGTTAATTCTTGGTTGGCACGTACAATTCTGCAATGGTGGCCTTTGACCCCTTTCTGTTATTTTTGTATTGGTGGTGGGGACTAACTGACTAGGGTAATTGGGGACCAAGGAAATTAACCCCAAAAGACACATCTGGAACATACCAACAGGGGGAATTAAGTATTACAGAACAATCGGGTGAATTTGTATGCTAGCCCCTTCTCATATCTCTTTCGAAGGATGCTACAGTTAGTGGTTTATATAGCTACACATACGCAAGAATAAATTAAAATTGTTGATTCATTGTGAATTTTACATAAATCAATATTCAAGAACCGTTAGCGCGTGTGTACTACGTAGTCTCTCACCCCCTTCACATGCATGCATGTTTGCTGCACAAACACATGACTGGACAATTCGTCGATGTAAGGAAAACTCAATGGTAAATGATGATTTCCAAAGACATGGTCTAGTTAGTCTTCTTCTTGGCCTAGCTAGCTAGCTAACAAAAAACATTTAAATAACAAAAATATTGTTATATACTTAGTGGTCCATTAGCAGCAAGATTATTACGTTAATTAATATTAGGTGTTCGATCGATTCGAATATGAACAAAGTGGCGATGGGAAAATTAGGTGCTGAAATTAAATTAACTGAAAATATGACTTTAGCTCTTGAAATTTAATTTTTTCCACATAAAACCCGTCATAAGTTTTTTACTAAAATAAAACTCATTAACTAGATTCCACATCAGCAAATTCATTAATTATATTTGACTTTACACATTTAAAAATTTTCAATGCCCAAAACACCCGTATTTGAATGTTTGATGTACACAATTAGTTCCATATAGATTGTAAGGGAGAATTAATGATTTTACGAAAATAATAAATAATAAATTTATTGCCTAATATATAATAACAACAAAACATGCCTAATATATGTAATAATACATGCTTAGTTAAGTGAACAAATTATATTTTACATATAAATGTAGGTAAATTATTTCACACACATATATATAACATAAATAAAAAAATAAAAAAAATGCCTGGTATACGTAAAAATTCATGCAAAATAATTTACCTACAAAAAATGTTATTTGATTTAGTGCACCTACTATTCGAATTTTAAAATGTTAGATTGCTTAAAAAAAGCAAAATAATTTCCCCACTGTATGTAAAATACGTGCAAAATAATTTACCTACATAATAAAGCAAACCCAATGTATGCAAAATAATGTACCTACAAAAAAATGTAATTTGATTCAGTGCACCTACTATTCGAATTTTAAAATGTTAGATTGCTTAAAAAAAGCAAAATAATTTCCCCACTGTATGTAAAATACATGCAAAATAATTTACCTACATAATGAAGCAAACCCAATGTATGTAAAATAATGTACCTACATAAAAAATATTATTATTTTATTCAATACTATTTTACCTATTATTTTGTACATATAATAATAAAATGTGCCCAATATATATGATGATACATACAAAATAATATACCTACAAAATATATGTTACTTGCTCACCATAAATTTACATATAGGTAGATTAATTAGTATAATATGTTTGATCATATATGTAGTAATGTGCATACATACGTACATACATATATACATACATATATATATATATATATATATATATATATATATATATTGAGCTTGTGGTAGTACTATATACATTTGAACGTATATATGTGTGTGTACATATATGTGTGTGTGTGTGTGTGTGTGTTAGGGGTAATAATATGCAATAAATTATTTGTTCATTGTAATTAAGGTGAGTAATAATATTTATTGATTTATTTTGAATGTTGTGGTACAAGTTGTAAATATTTTGTATTAATAGGTCAATTACTTTCCTACATGGCAATCACTTTTAAATTTGGGTTTTATTTGAATGTTTATAATTGGGTGGGTTTTTATATAGGAAATAAGAGTTACAAGGGTCTATATCTAAAGAACCCTTAAATTAAAAGAAAAACTAATGAAAAGGGCTTGAAAACTTTGAGTTTTAATGATAAGGACAAAATAAAGGGTAAAGTGAATAGTACCAGGATTGACTTTTTAGTGTAAAAATATGGTTTTTCGTTAAAGTGAACAGTACCATGTGCTTTTCGTTAAAGTTCCCTAAATTAAATACTTGCTGCATGCATGAACATGTAGACCACAGTCCCCACATAGGCACTTTGGTAGTAAAGCCAAGCTCTTCATTAATCTTTTGTCTAGATTTGAGTTTTCGAGCTCATTATTCTCAATCAGCAAGTCACCAAATAAATAATAACAACACATTTGCAGTCTAACAACATAACGTACAAAAATTGTTAAAATATAAAGATTGTAATATTGAAGAAGGAAAACGTGAGATGCATTTTTCATGGTCCCTTTTCCTTGACTAAACCTATAGCTAACCATTCTTTACCAATTTCTAATAAGCAAATGCAATATTTGTAGATGGATGATGTTGCACATATTTTACGCACAATCCCTTCTCTACCCTATACATTGTCTCAAATTTCGTTGCAGTACTTTTAACTTTTGGAAACTTGAAGAAAAAAAGAATACAATAGAAGCAGTAGATAAACCACAATAAAAGTTGCAACGAGCCTTGCTAGCTCAAACAAATTGCTCTAATTTTCAAAAGTCTTTACGTTCAACAACGTTTGAGTATAATGGATCTCCCTTTCTGCAATTTTTCTCTCTTATCTCGATTAAACATGTGACTATGGACAGAAAGATGGTGAAAATTAAGCTTATAAGTTCTGTTATACAATGTAAGCTAACAGTGTCAATTCCCCGCATTGAATGACTACAGGTTCTAAGGTTGGACCATTTGAGAGAGGATCCTTGCCGGATTCTCTTTGTGAGGATCCCGGAGATCTTTCAATCATATCCATTTATCGTGCACCTTGTGGTCAATTTTCGTCAAGTATTGTGTATATTTAATTTTAAATAAAAAATTTATAAGGATTTTTACCGCACAATGTTTGATGAACGAATGTGATTTGAGGATCTCTGGAATCTTCACAAAGAAAATCTAACGAGAATCGGATCATTTTATCACTCATGTGATTGACGTTGACGTAAAGTTGAGGCAAGCCGACCGCCCTATGTTTGTGAAACAGTGAAGAACACAATGGTTTTCCTCACTTGAGTGGGCAAACGGGTATCGTTGACAAGAATGAAGCACCCCCAAGTTCATTTCATGCTTCCTCTTATCAACGATCATTTGAGAAAATAATGTGCCAAATAATAGCGCTTTTTAAGTGCATGTATTAATTTGTTAATAATTTCATCAAACTGTGCAAGAAGATTTGGTAACAGCTAGGTGCATGCGTGATGCACCCTTTATTTGGACAATCAAAAGCCAAGTTATCTCATATATAACATGCTATTTATGAAAGTTTTTAAGTTGTAACGGTCACATTATCAATTTATTCATATTATAAGACATTTTATTTAGGATCATTTTAGTTTCGGTTCCTAATAAACCTAATTGTTAGACTGAAAACTTATTTGTTTAAATATTTTGATCGAAATCCTTAGCCTCATTTAAGAGATTTAACTCATGCATTTATATATTCAATGTCACACAAATTATGAAATTTAAACAAATTCAAATAATATTTTAAAATTTTGACAAAAAATAAAAATAAAAATTTTAAAATATAAGAATTACTTAAAAATTAATTTTAGAGTAATCTTGTTATTCACAAAATGTGACAACCCGTCCCTAATTTTATGTTTTTATTAATTTTTAAATGAGTGAATTGACGAAAATGCCCTAGACGCTAGATTGTTGACTTTCGTTGACCACCGTTTGTGACGCGTACGAGTTATTATTTTACCATACTCTCGAAGTTATTGACGGGACGATCATGTAAGAGTAATCTGAATCGAAACCTGAGTTACGATAGGGGTTTTACAGAACTATAAATTCGAAAAGTATTTTTGTAAAGATTACTATTTATTATTTTATATAATTCTCATAATTATTATATTATTATTTTAAAATGATTTTTTGAGAAATGAGGGAAGGGAGAGTAATGGACGAAGGAAAGAATGGAGAAAGAAGAGAGGGCTGCTGCCCAATTGGAGGAGAAAAATTAAGGGTGGATAGACCAACCAGAAGATGGAGGTGAGGAGATGACCAATGGGAGATGAAAGAAAGGAGGGGAAAAGAGAGAGTGGGGTAGTACCGTATCCCACTGACCCGATTCCTCCCCGCCGACCCGACACGGTTCCTAGACACCCCGATGCTGATTCCAGCATTTTCCCAGCGAAATGACCGTCGCCACTACCCAAAACCAACTCCACGACCTTCCTTCTTCAAGTTCTACCCCAAACCTGATGGTTTTTCATCTTGGTTTCGTGGGGATAACACCAATGGCGCCGGGGGGACATCAGCGGAGATCCTTCATTTTTAAGGCAATTCCTTCGACCACCACAACCATTAGCCTTGCCTTGAGCCCAAGAACAAACCCCAAACAAGTTTGGAAGCGGCGGAGCTTCAAATTCAACGAATCAAGAACCCAATTCAAGGGTTTCCCACTGTTCGAGGACTATTTAGGGCATTTTTCGACCAAATTGGACTTGTCCATAGGTATAAAACTTGTTCTACTCATTAAGATCTTCATTCTTATAAAATTTGAGAATTTTTGGAAATAGTTAAATTTTCCGGCGAGTCAAGGAGGTCGGCCTCCGCTTGCGGTGGCGTGTGGACAAAGACACCACTTGTCTTCCCTAGGTTAAAATTGATGCCTTGATTCCATATTAGACATCCGATTGATGAAATTCCGTTGTTTGGTTATATTTCCATCAAGGGCCGCTACTTGGCTATTATATGATTCGACGATACGACAATTGGATCGTCACCAAACATTAATATCTAATAGTACATAATATTTAAGGATATTAGGAACTGATGGATCAGGAATCTAATGTACAGATCTTCATGGATGAGTTTTCTAAGTTTGTTAATCTAAACGTTGGCAGCTACTTAATTTTACCGATTGGTGGAGATCTAATCGTTGGATCGTTTCGAAACTTTAAGATGTTGTTCTAGAAGCTTATTGAAACTCTTGGGAAGTTACGGATTGGAAATCCGAGGTACGGATCTTCCGGATCGAGTTACTTAGTGTTGTGGACCCTACCGTCGACCTTTGACTGACAGTTGACTTTTGGTCAATGGGTTACAAATCATTCTAGAACATCCTTGGGGATGTGTTTCATGTAAGTTACGTGTTCTATTGATAAGAATTCTGAGTGGTTTGATATTTGTTCTAAGCGACGATCGTTCGTGATGCCTCGATATTCGTGCTAGGGAGTTATAGAGCAAACTTTAGGTGAGTGGGTATTTTCCTTTTTATGTTGTGTGTGTGTGTGTGTGTGTGTGTATGATTGATAGTTTCCATTTATGCATTTGAAAAAGAATTTCTTACGTATGCGTGGATTAGACTAAAATTTATAAGCATTAGCGAAATGACAGAATTTATGAAATTATTCCGGATCCGGCGGGATGCCTTAATCCAAGTTACGGCTTTGATGAATGTTATATTGACTAGAAATTATGGAATATGCTACATCCTACGGGATGCACATGTATGTATGTTGATTAGAACTATCGAATCACTGTGGCATGACTATATTTGTGTTATATGCTCATCATTTGCTACACCCAGTGTTAGTGCTCACTCATGGCCAGTGCCAGTCTTTAACATGTATGTTCACATCCGCATCACACACTCGTCTTGGATCTAAGTAGGTGCCAGTCCTGTCGTGCAGGTTGCATTAGGCAACTCCGACTCGTATGTGACCGCAAATAGTGCCAGTCTTCACATGAATGTAGCACTAGAACGTATATTATTATTACATCCAGTCATGTTCATGTCAGAATAACTATGCATGAACTCGTGTGTCAGCATGTGTTGATGAGCACTTGGTTTGATATGTTTACTTATGCGAAAGTAAACGATTACTGACGTCATGCACTTATATATGAACTATTGTGCCGTATTGATATCTTGATATTTTGCATGCTACAGTGAGTATTTTCATACTATATGTAATATGTATATTTTAGAAACTATACAAGTTTTACGGCGAGGGGTTATAACGTTTTGAAAGGTTTTTATTAAAACTTTATTTTCAAGCCTACTCACCCTTGTTTTTCGCCCCTCCAGGTTTTAGTTGCTAAACTTTTGTATCGACGAGGATTCTTGGCAAATCTCAGTATATGTGGCTACCTTTGAGGGTATAATCCTTATCCTATCTTACTATAGTTTACTTATGCTCTGCCATCACGTGTGAAATGGGTTCATTCTCGCTCACCGCGCACTCTTGTATTTAGGTACTTTTAGGTTTAAATTTATTCATATTTTCCACATCACTACACTTTATGACTTTGTCACCTTTTAGGTGTCAGCAGCACAACTTGATTCAGAGTCCTAGTGGACATTCCAGGTCGAGGTGTGTCACAAAAATTATAGCAAAAAACAAATGTACCCACATAATTATTAATATATTTTTTAAAAATAACTATTGATATATTTTAAAACATAAAATAAATACATATAATTAGCATGCGTACATTTAGCAAAATTAAAAATGGGTACAAATAAATTTAAAAAATATGGGTACAAAAACAAAATAAAAGTTTAAAAAATAGGGGTACAAAAAGGAAATAAATATATGGGTACAAATTAAAACTGAAAAGAAAATTTATACAAATTAAAAAAAGGGTTGCAAAATAAAAATGGGTACAAACTAAAAATAAAAATATATGACAAAAAATTTAACCATAAACATAAATATAGCAAATGTAACTTTTCTAACACTAAATAAATCTATTTAGAAATAAAAATTTTTATTATTGAAATAATTAATGATGTTTATTAAAATCTAAGGAACTTAATAAAAAATTGAAAAGAAATAAGGTTTTAATCAATGAAGTACGAAAAATAGGGATGGAAACCTAATTTTTCCTTTTTTTTGTTTCTTCCTAATGTATACTAGGGGTGGGCAAACGGGTATAAGAACAGTGGGTCGGGGCGGGTAATCAAGGTTCGGGGCAGGTATGGCCGGGTCTGAAAGTATAGAAAAACAGGTACCCGGACGAACCCGTTTGTAACATTTTCTCATTCTTCTCCTATTTTCTCACACCTTCTCGAAGACTCTCCTATCCTCAGTCATCCCTTTCGGATCTGTCGATTCTCAATCTCCTCCTTCTCGCTCTCTCTCTCCCACAGTCTTTCTCTCTCTTCGGATACATCTATCTCCGATCTGCGTAGCTTCGTCGGTTTTCGTTCCTTCCCAGAACTTCTCCGATTTTGTGCTCCAAATCTGCTTTGTAATCTCTGAGTCTGGGTTCAAGTTCGACTCGGTTTCTGGTTTAGGATCCGCCAAGTTCAACTCCAAAACTGTTTGCTTATCTTGGTACATAACCTTTTTTTTTCCATGGTTCCACCCACACTTCGTCACTCTCCGTCAGTTATCTCCTCCACCACCCCGACATCACCACCGTCACGAGTCCTCGACGATATCTCAGAACCCAGAAACTTGTACCACCCATCTTTTCAATTTTGCGATTTTGATTACGTCGAATCTCCCATGTCTCTCTCACCTATGTACTGGCAACCACCACTCTGCGTCAGTCATCTCCTTTACCACCCCCATCATCAGCGCCTCAAGATTATCAAACACCACCATCAACCACCACTCTGCGTCAGTCATCTCCTTTACCACCCCCATCATCAGCGCCTCAAGATTATCAAACACCACCATCATCGGTGCCATGCAAATCAAAATCGACTACCATGCTCTCTGTTCTTGCCATGCAAATCAAAATCGATTACCATGCTCTTTGTCCTTAGTCTTCCAGTGTCTCATCTCATATCTTATTTTTTTTGCAAGATTTGGTATATGGCCCATCTTAGTTTTCATTAATTTGCAGGTATGGTGGAAAATCTAAGATGAGGGTTTTTTTTTTCTTTTTTTCTGAATTTGTTGTGGAGTTTAGACTTTAGAGCATCTGACTCTTTTTCGTTGTGAGCATCAATATTTAAGTTTTGATTTCAGTCAGTAAGTTTAATGTATGATTATCTAATCTGGACCTTTGTGCTTAAAGGTACGGCACAACAAAGATTGGTTAGAGACTTTTACAAGGTTTTAAACCAAGTGAACGCTGAAGAAATCCCGGTTGGTCTAAAGCTTTTAGATTCATTTAATCAATGTTTGAGTTGTTATTTTTTCATGGTTTTTGACAGAAAATGCATTTAGAACAGCAAAGGGCGTGGAATTTGATGTGTACAGTAATGGGATTGTTTTACTTAAGTTGATAACTAGAAAGAAGGCATTGGATCCAGCATTTATGGAGCAAACTGGCATTGCAGGATGGGATAAGTCAGTGTGGAGCAGCACATAACAAATTGATCAGATCGTCGATTCAAGCCTTAAGGAGGAACTTCTAGATTCAACGACCATGGATCAAGTTATCGGCCCGTTTGAAATTGACAGGGTTAGGTCCGGTTCCCACACTTAAAATCCTTCTACCCGGCTCGGCCCGGCCTGCCCAGCCCTAATGCCTACATTTTGATAATTGACATGCTCCACTATTAATGTAGTTTCATAGAACTTTCAAAAGGATAACTAAGTCAAAAAATATTTTTTGTAACTACACCTTTATTAAGTAAAAATAATGATAAAATTAGTTTAATCCTAACACTATTACCAGTTAAAGGTTTATTGTACAAGACTCAAAGCTATTTTATTCAAATTTTCATCAATTTAAGTCACATGACTTGCATGCAATTAGTGGCGAAGCTATGTAAGGGCGAGTAGTGGCGGCCGCCCTTCCCCTCGCCGGAAAACACGCCTAGGAGCGCTGGTTCAGCTCTTCCATTCTCATTGAAATTCATGGCACCTGTAAAAATTGGTTTTGACCGGTGCACTATCTTGGTTGAATTTGCAGAGGAAGGGCGATAGTTTGGTTGGATTTGTAGAGGAATGATGAAGACGGAGGAGAGAAGTTGGAATGGCGATATTTGGTTGGTTTTGGCCGATGCACTGTCTTCTCCGGCGAAGTACTCTTACTGCGGACCACTCTCATTCCCTCTCTTCTCCGGTGACTTCAATTTCAATCCCTAGTCGGAGTCCAGATCTGAGCTTGGTGAAACTGGGTTATGGAAATCCGTGAAATTGGAGTTTGTGGAAGACAAGAGGTTTGGAACTTTGAAGTTCAAAAGAATTGCAGACTTTGATAAGCGAGAGAAAGATTCAGGGAAGGGAATGCGTTGAAAAGTGTTTGGGTATCGATTAGCACCGGCGATGAAAGGGTTGGGAATCTGGAGTTTGGTTTTCAGTTATGAGTTTAGATGGATTTAAACGTGTTTGGTTACTAGAATAGTGGGTGTTTTAAAATTACAGATATCTTTATATTATTGGGTTTTGTCAGTAGTCAGTACACTTGTGGTCCTAACTGGGTAAGACCCAAGTATTATCATCTCCCTTTTTTTTTTCTTTTCTAACACCACCTTTTTTTGTGGTTGATTAAGGAAAGAGATCCGGAGAGGATCTCTTCCACCAAGGCCACCAAATCAAGTGATCCGGACCTTCCAAATTTCATTCAACGACCCATCTGTTTTAACCCCATAAAAGCTATGATAATTTTTTACCGTTGGATGAAATTTGGAACGCTTGGATCACTTGATCCGGTGGTCTTGGTGGAAGAGATCCAGAGAGGATCTCTTTCCATTTATTAACCCATTTCTCTCTTTTTTTATTATTATTCTTGTATATATTTTTATTTTCTCTTTTAAGACTCTGACACGCCCCGATCCCGATATTCCCCAATTACCAGGATATGCACGTGCTGGCCAATTACCAGGATATTCCCCAATTACCATTTATTGAGTGCAAATGCTGAAAACAATGGATAGATAAGACTTATAAATATAAAAGAATAAAGAATGTGCGTTTAAGGAACGTGTTCAGAGCATACAACTAACTAGAACACTAAAAGAAATAATATAAAAATTGAGTTAACAAATCAGTGGGTCCTACACTGAGAGGACTCGAGGATGCCAATGCGGAAGTGGCTGAACGTCGGGATTTTATGCCTTGATTTTAAGTCCTGAAGGGGGCACAAAACAAAGGTGAGTGGACCAAGTTCATATATACAATAATAATAAAACAGTTATCAACGTACTAACTCCCAGGTTTATATAAAGAAAACTACTAGCATAATAAGTGATAGGTTTACTGAAAACCCTAGCATGCCTTACTAGTTTATGAACTGATTTTATGATAAGCATGTTTATGGAATATGTTGTTTATCGTCTCGTTTTTTGTGAGGAATTAATTATTAGCCTATATTGAGCTATAGTTTGATATATCGTATTTTCTATAAAAACCATGAACTGGTAGACTATTTGATGGATGACGATAGGATGCTAGAACATGTTTTAGAAACCCCTCTTTATAGTATAGACGATGGATGACATTATACTATGAAGTGATTATTTATGAGAGGCGTAACTATTTGTGTGTACCTAGTGGACATTATGCCGTCTGGGGCGAGGATCTGGTGTTGGCAGATAGGCCGGGAGAAATAATCCTTAGCTACGGGCTGAGGGACACGGAGCAGGCTTGGGCCGGGAGTTGGTAATCTCTAGCTACGGGCGCAGAGACCACGGTGTTGGCATAGGGCCGGGAGTTATATTTATTCAGTGATCATACTGGCAGCAAACCGCGCTTACGAGACGATTTGTGAGACGTTTGGTGTTTTGATTTCCACTATGTTTTTCCGCGATATGTCTTGCCTATCCTGGTAATTGGGGAATATCGAGATAGGGGCGTGTCAAACTCCCACCGTATTTATCTCAAACTCTCACATTATTTATAAATATTGTATTACTTTTTAAAAACAATGTAAATATTGTTTAATGCTTATTTTACGATAATTTAAATCCACCTAGGCTCCTGCCTAGATTTCGCCTAGGCACCTAGCTGTTAGATCCTAGTCCGTTGTTTGACTAGTGCCTAACATTTTTTAGGATCTAATCCTAGCCAATTTAAGCTTCTTACATTGACTTTGATAATATTGCTTATGTTGAGAGACTATTTCTGCTATGAATATTGACTCAAAACTTTGACATCTCCAATGTTAAAGCAACCACTTCGATTGAACCTTGCATTCTTTTGAATTTTGTCCCCCCCTCGGCAAATCTTGGCTTCGCCACTACATGTAATACACGTTGAAGTGTAGATTGACAAATTTTTAACGAGTTTAAGAAATTTTTCCATAAATTAGTGCCATGCATGCATCTGTTATTGATAATTAAGGTGGGAGTTGTTTCTACATTATGATGCCAATGACCTAGGATTTTGAAAAGAAAAAAAAAGTTTGCTTTCATTTACCAAACATATCTAACACTCCAAATTTTTAAAAGGATGCATTTTGTTATAATGAAAATTGTTGAAAACTGAAATAGAAAGGAACAAAGTTACCCGAAAAATGTAGAAGCCTTGAGTGGTGAATGATTCTTGGGATGAGTCGCGGACTAAGTCGCTCTCTTTAAGACGTTTCGTGGCTCTGCCCAAAGTGTGCAAGCAGTACTCAGACACCACGTCGTCTCCAGGATAAAACAGCCCAAAACCTTCTTCTGATAAGATTCTTCCTTGCACACTGGAAGAACCTTCGAACTCACACCCTTTCAATATGTTGCTTTTAAAATAATATATGTAAAACTTTTTTCCTTTCTTCTACTATTTCTACTCCACGCCTTACTCATTTTTCTTTATGTATCCTTACACACACACACACACATATATATATACATATATATATATATAAAGAAATAGATGTTGGGGGGTGTAAAACCGTAAGGATATAAAGAGAGTTTATGGGGTGCAAAACGGTCGGTTGCAATCAAAAGGAGTTATTAACATCACATTAATTTACTTCTTAAATTGCTTTAAGAAATTTCAGTTATAGACTTTGAAATGAAAAAATATGCGGTGCAAACTTTACCAGTTGATGCAGATCAAATCAAAGCGTAATTCAAATTCAAACAAGAAATAAAACAAAACGGTTTGATTGCATAACTCCTTAAGCTAAAATCAATTGACTTTCAATATTGGTAATAAAACAAAACATAAATATATTTAAATATTTAAATAAAAACATATTTGTTCCAACAATCCCCCACTTGTTTTTATTTAAAAACTATATATCAACCAACATATAATAAAGCTATGCATAAGTAAAGGTGTTTCTCAACTTGAACCTGGTTAGTGATCCAGATTATACTAGAGTAACTTATAGTTTTGAACTCTATCTCTGACAACACCACGCACATAACTTTATTAAGGTGAAGTTCAAAAAGCCAGCACATTACGGCCATGTGCTTGTATCCCAGTATAGTGAACGCTCTAGAAACTTACCCAAGATTTCATAGGAAGCGGTGTCACTTCCACATTCACATAGGTAAGACTATCAAGGATATTCATGTAGCTAGATATCCCACTCAACATAGAGTATAGACCTTACTAAGAGAAAAAATCTCAACCTAAAACCGCTTCAGGATGCCATGCTTCTTAGGGATGGACATGAAATAATATTCCAAATTAAAATTAGCATGACTTCACTCATATCACTTGTGACTTGTTATTACCCTTTGAACCTATTTCTTGGGATCTCCAGTTTATAGGTTGGGTTGCTATCACAAATGACTCAATTTTCTACGAGCTTGAGTCCCATCCCTTTCGAGGTTTTCCAAACTTTTTCTCATGTTAGTCCTTTCATCAAAGGATTTTTCCAAACTTTTTCTCATGTTAGTCCTTTCGTCAAAAGATCAACTAAATTTTCTTCAGACCGTATATGATTGGAATCGTTTTCTCCCATAAAGGGGTATCTGACAGTAGGTTTCTCAACCATCCTGCTTCTTCTCCCATAAAGGGGTATCTGACAGTAGGTTCATAAATTTTAGAAGAATTAGAACCCCCATATTTCGAAGATTAAAAAATCAACCGATTACAAAAATCACAAGGCACATTTTCATAATCGCTATCAAATTAAAGAACATGAAAAATCAATGATTAAAAATTAAATAAACTCTCTCTTTAAAAACACTAAGCAATAAAACTACTGATTTTTCTGAAATGAAAGTAGCTCTCTGTGCACTTGGGGATGCTAATATACTTTTGAGCTCCAATGATATTTCATGCAGCAATAGAAAGTATAATACAAATATCAATGCATACGGCAGCAAAAACTAAAACCCAAAAGCATGTTAATTTGAATACATGCAGCAACAGCAGCCAAAACCAATGCCTATTCTAATGCATGCAACGCATGAGAGAAACATAGATTATGATACGATAATGACTTGTAAAAAACATAACGCATGCAGCAACACTCTTAAACAAACGATGAAGAAAATATGATTTTCTTTTCTTCCTAATGCATGGCAGATTGAATGCGTCTTAAAATTGTTGAAAACTGAAATAGAAAGGAACGAAGTTACCCGAAAAATGTAGAAGCCTTGAGTGGTCAATGATTCTTGGGATGAGTCACAGACTAAGTCGCTCTCTTTAAGACATTTCGCGGCTCTGCCCAAAGTGTGCAAGCAGTACTCAAACACCACATCATCCACATGATAAAATAGCCCATAACCTTCTCCTGATAAGATTCTTCCTTGCACACCGGAAGAACCTTCGAACTCACACCCTTTCAATATGTTGCTTTTAAATCAATATATGTAAAACTTTTTTCCTTTCTTCTACTATTTCTACTCCACACCTTACTCATTTTTCTTTCTGTATCCTTATATATATATATAAAGAAATAGATGTTGGGGGGGTGTAAAACCGTAAGGATATAAAGAGAGTTTATGGGGTGCAAAACGGTCGGTTGCAATCAAAAGGAGTTATTAACATCACATTAATTTACTTCTTAAATTGCTTTAAGAAATTTCAGTTATAGACTTTGAAATGAAAAAATATGCGGTGCAAACTTTACCAGTTGATGCAGATCAAATCAAAGCGTAATTCAAATTCAAACAAGAAATAAAACAAAACGGTTTGATTGCATAACTCCTTAAGCTAAAATCAATTGACTTTCAATATTGGTAATAAAACAAAACATAAATATATTTAAATATTTAAATAAAAACATATTTGTGCCAACAAAAATTAAGCAACCCTAAACCAATGTTAAGTTCGGAAGACTTCACAGAGGGTTGAGAACAGAGTTGGGTGGTTTATGAGCCGTCCTTTTCCAAGAGAGTAAGGTGGTATATGTTAGGTAGATTAAATTTCTAATCATGTGATGTTTACTAATAGGAAACAAACACGTTAATTAACACTTCAATATTAATCCAATCATCACCAATCAAGTCATATAACTTATAAAATTTAGTCTAAATAATTAGTCTTTCTGGTAGTAGCTTTTTTAAACCTCTAACAATGTCATATTTTCAAAGGAAAACTAATGGAAATGGCTTGAAAACTTTGAGTTTTAACTGTAAGCACAAAATAAAGGATAAAGTGAATAGTATAAAGATTTACTTTTTAATGTAAAAATATGATTTTTCGTTAAAATGAATAATATCGAAAAAATTTCGTTAAAGTTCTTTTTTTTTTTCAAAAGATACTCAGGTCAAATGGTATGCAAAAAATGGGGAAACAAGGGATACTATCACATCAAATGGCATGAAGTGCTGATATTCTCTTGCATGCGATTCTCATGTGTGAATGCACGGACGAGTGTGACAAATCACTTCCCTAACTATATTACAAATAAATAAAAAAGCTTTAAATCTTTATTTTCTGGGTAAATAAAAAACTGTAAAGCTGAAAAGGCAGACTGTGCTATTAGTATAAATGGTCACACTCGATCTTCCAATCATGCATTTAGGTTTTGAGCAATCATTCATTAGGGTTCATGATGAACTTTGATAACAACCATTTCAAGCCGCTAGGTTTTGAGCAACTTTCCATTGTCGCGGCTAGTTGGCCTTTTTAACCTGTTCATTGCTCACTGGGTAGGAACTAGGAAGTGTATGTGTGTGTGTGTATATCTGTATACATTAAACTACAAGAAAAAAAAAATACCAGATTCAAGATGACATATTTTTTATATTTTTCAAGATCGAGATTATATTTAAAATAGGATTCATAAAAAGGGAGAGACAGGTCAATAGACCGAAAAGAAATGGCACATGATGTCTCATCAATTTTTATTTTTTTATTTTTTAATTCTGTAAATTATATAATGCATGAATCGCCTTTTTTTCTTCTTAATCTGACATAGAATCACCTTTCAAGATGAATAATGATGTATGACACTCAAATTATATATAATCACATAATGTACATCAAATATTGTAAATGGTAGCATGGGCATTTTAGGCTAATCTCATGGCCTTTGTATATTTTTTAGTTTTTAGTGTAGTTTCTACGTTAGACCAACTCTTCCCCACATGCTCTCGTGGTTGGAATTTGAATATTCCAAATCGAAGATCTTTTGGCATTTGAGAACAAAAGCTAGTTATAAGACTTGTTTAATTAATAGAGAATTGTTATTAGCATCTTAAAAATTTTATTTGCCACTCCTTGCATGTCACGGTCCGTCCCGAACTTCTATTATCGATGATGTAAAATGACGGAATTGTCCTCGGACGTTAATTGATGTGTGTGAATTATTATTGGGTTAAATTGTTTTAGATTGGTGACCCAATTAGAACTAAGACTTTTCTTAGTTTTGATTGGTGGCTTTTGGACCACACACACACTCATCTTTTCTCTCTCTCCTTCCCGTGCTCTCTCTCTCTCAGACTCTCACTCTCTCTCTCCCTTCTTCGTACGGACCAACCCAGAAACCCTCTCAAACCTTGTAGATCGAAGGTTTTAAGATTACCATTGTGTTCGTGAGGACCATACGAGTTCAAAGGTACGATTTTCAAGTAAGGAAACCTTCGATTTCATGTGGAAACCCTAGCTCCGATTTTGTCACTGTTCATGCATACGTGAAATCTTATGTTTCAGGGAATTTGAAGCTTATAGGAAGCTTAAGGAGGTCCTCACGAGTCTCGGGGTACTTCGTTGGAAGAAATTGGACGTCAGAGGGTTGAGATCGACGTATATCTAGGTAAGCCGAACTATCGAGCTTTCCCGGGGAAAACCTAGTAGATTTTAAGCCTTGAAACTTATATAACGTGATTCTATATGTTATTAGCTTCATTTTGGTACCAATTTTGTGGAAAATGGTGAAGAAACGAAAGAGAATAAGCGATTTAAAGTTTTACCCAGAAGCCGGCGAAGTCACTGGCAACCGGCGACTTGCCGGAGAAGAAATGAGCATATTCCGTTAAGAGAGCTTTTTGTGTTCTACAAGCACGGTGGAAGATTATTAAGGAATCGACAAAAAGGTGGAGTCGAGAAAATTTGGACTCCATCATGATGTTTTCCATCATATTACACATTATGATTATGGAGGATGAATGAGAAGGGTATATTGATGGAGAGTCCGATGACGACTAAGAGGATCCAAATAGGTCAAGAAGGGCTTGTGCAAAAATATATGATGGGCCTAATTTGCCTTTCAATCCAAGAACTGGTACTATCTCTATAAATGAGTACATGAGGCGCTATAGGATGATACATTCCTGTGACAATCCATCCCGAATTATAATATATTTTGTCCTCGATAGCGTGGAATTACTTTTATGCCCTTGAATGTTGAGTTGTGATGGTGTAAATGAGCTTAGGATTTGGACCCAATTGGAACTTCAGATTTTGTTTATTTTGTTTGGTTGCCCAAACCTGGACCATACATACGTTGATCTCTCTCTCTTTCTCCCGATTTTACTTCCATTTTCTGTACAACCGATACGGTCACTCCCTCAACCCACCTCATCATTCATGGATCGAGGTTGTGGATGTTATTTTTGTGCTTCTTTCAAGCTTAGGAGTCGATTTGTAGTTTTGGTTGGACGTGAGGACTTCGGAAACCCAAGAATCCATAATCTCCGATGAGGTGCTTTACTTTTATAGTGTGATCGTGGATGTTTTAAGGTGTTTTAAGGCTTGAGAAAGTCTCTAACCAGCTCCATAAGGATCCTAAGTTAATTTTGGAAGGTTTTAGACGTCGGAATACTCGAGTTCATCGAGTTGCAGGGTTGGCTGGTTTTCACGAAATGTTCCGGCAAGATTTCGTTGGTTTTAGGACTCCAAAATGGTAAGATCATATTCTCCTAGTTGAGAGCTTAATTTTGGTGAAAATTTTCATGAATTTTGGTTGAGAAATGGATGAGATATTGAAGTTCTAAGTTTTTCCAGAAACCGGTGATAGCAGCGGTGGCCGGCGCCGGACTCCGACGAACTAACGAAGAAGGAGAAGAATATTCCGTCAATTTTGATGGAATATGCTAATGGCATCGGGTAAATTAAACAGTATATTCCATTATTTAACAGAATATTCCCTAACGCCGTTAGGGAATCAATTAGTGTGCCAGGCACGTGCCTCCGTGTGGGTGGCACATGTGGCCGTGCCTTGGCCAGCTCGTGAAGGCGCGTGGGAACTTAGAATTTTTTTCTAAAAATATGGGGGTGTTCATGGTGTCAAGTAGACCATGATGGTATATTTAAACACCCCAATTGAGCAACGTATGAGAAGTTATTTCCTAATTTTGGATATGTGCTTAAAATAACATTATAATAGTTGTTTCACATATAGGTGAGACGTTTCCAGAGGACGAGCGTATTCAAGCGAGACTCAGGGGTTATGACCCTGCCACATACCAATGAGTGGGCTTTTGATTTTCAGTATATATATATACATATATATATATATACACACATACATATATATATATATATGCTTGGTATTTTTCCCAGAAAACTTATTTAAATGGTTTATGTTTTGAATGCCATGCTAAATGTTTTATATTTAGAATATGCATTTAGTGGTTGCATATATTATTGTTGGTGCTGTAAACGCTCAGGTAAGTTCCATGTGAGTTTATAGATGGTGGATGTGAGTTGCTTGGTTACGACTATATTTGATGTATTTAGAGCTCATAAACCTGCACCCCGGTGTTAGTGCTCCCGCCCGTGGTTAGGGCACAGTCCTTCACGTGATGTTCACCTCCCGCACCGTACACTCACCTTGGATCCAAGTTAGGTGCACAGTCCTGTCGTACAGACCACTATAGGTGGTTCCGACTCGTAGGTGACCTGCGATTATTCGCATAGTCTTCACGTGATCGTAACACTTGAGCATATTTATTTACACCCAGTCATGTCGTACAAACCACTTTAGGTGGTTCCGACTCGTGTGCAGGTATATTTGATGAGCTATGGTTCAGCCGGACAGGCCACACTAGGTGGATCCGGCTGATATGTTACTTTTCATTGATATACTTCATATGGTGGACTTATTTCATTATACTGAGATATTTGGCATGGTATACATGTGGATTTGCTATCCTGAGCATGGTTTGATATAGATATGTATTTTATTTTCTGGGAATTATACAGGTTTTCCAGCGAGGGGTTATTACTTTTGATAATTGAAATGGTTTTGAAAAGCTTTGTTTTTGCCCACTCACACTTTCTATTTTACGCCTATCCAGGTTCTAGGTAAGAGTGCTTGTTGGTGGCTTACGAGGAATTAACGACGGTTCTGACAAATTATCTCTAATGTAGGACCATCTTTGGTATTGTATAATTAGTATATGTCCTGCTGGACTACACTTAGGTTACCTATGCTCTAATTATGTGTAGTCACTCTTGAACCTCGTTACTTGCACCTATATGCTTGTCTAGTGTAAATTAATTAGCTTGGTTTTTTAATTATTCGCATTTTTATATATTCTTGTTTACTTCAGCATTGCGCACATGGCTATGTCACCCTCACGTGACGGCGAGCACGCCTTGATTCTAGGTCGTGGTGTGTCATTCTCGTGCCTCAAACAAGTACCTACAACAGGACCTTGTTGCACATCTTTGGGCCAAAAGAAGCATGGAGTAGGCGTTTAAGTTTTATGTTGTTAAATGTTTTTAAAAATATTGTTTAAGTTTCATGTTGTTAAATGTTTTCGTTATGTTGTAAAATTTTTATGTTGGTTAATGTTATTTAATGTTGTTTCATATTGTTTAATGTTGTTTCATGTTACTTAATTTAATTTAATGTTGTATAATGGCTTAGGAAGTTCTAGGAAAAAAAAATAGAATTTACAAAAAATATGAAACAAATTTTGTAAAATAGAAGTTATACAAAAAAAAATTGAATTTAAAAATAGAAGTTATAGGAAAAAAATTGTAAAATAAAAAATAAAACTGTAAAAAAAAATTCAAAAATAACGGCTAGCTAACATCAACTAGTCGTTGTATTAAAATTTTTGACCTACCATTCCTGTCAGATATAACCGACAAGAATAATGCACAATGTTGTCGGTTATATCCGACAGGAATACTCAAAATTCTGGCCTAGCCTGGGGCTGGCTGGTTGGCTCATTTGGGCCAGCCAGTTGGCCCTTTGGCCCTTTTTTGTCTAGTGTGGCCCACGAGCCCTTTGGCCAAGCCCTCGATTGGAGACAATTTTTGAGCGTTTTTCGGCCCTCTGGCCCTTTGGACCTTTCGGTTGGAAATGGTCTAAGTAAGAGATCTTAGGTTTAATTCTCGCCAAATGCAAATTTGAACCACATTATTGCTAGTTTATTGTGCGCTTAGTCCACTATAACATCGTTAATCTGAATTAATAATTTTAAACTCTTTCTTAAGCTTAAACACGACCATGCATGGCCATAAGGAAAAAGAGAAAGCACAAGAGGGAAAAAGAGGAAGAGATGGAATTTCTTATTTATCAAATTTTTTTTAATCTTTTTCAAAATAGATAGGTATATAAGAACAAAGTTGATTGGTATAAACCCTAACATATTCTGTTTAACATCCGCTTAGATTAAAAACGTTTGCAAACCCTAGATTTTTTTGTACCAGGAGTCAGAACAACATTGCAAACTAGTTAACAAAGTTGGCCAATTTGAAGATTGTTTCGAAACTAGCAAATTCTATCTTGGTAGACATTTGGGACCCTTTTCCACAAAACCCTTCAATATTTCAGTGGGCTATCTGTCCATACATATCTGTGTTTGTATATATACAGTTTTACAGAGGTAGTGCACTGCCCTCCATCTGGGTTGTAATGTAACCACATGACAAAGTATTATCATTATGTCTTCTTCGTTCAAGTTAAAATCAAGTGAAGGCCATCTGTTTATTCGAGAAAAAGTGACTCAGCTGAGAGAGAGAGAGGGGGAGAGTCAACAATCACTTTCACTTTTCTCTCTGTAAGTCTCTGTGAACTCTGAAATCCCTCACACTCAAGTCGTGGAGGGGGGCAAACTGCCATGAAATCTTGTTAAAAAAAGAATGTTAGGCCATTGCCACTTTTAAGGTCTTCTCTTTTCTTTAATCACCGTTGGTATATAAATGTTTTTTGTCCAAATTAAAAGAGAAACTCTTCTAAGAAGTAAGAACCAAGAAGATTGTGTATGTCACTTTTGTATTTTTCTTCAATAGTACGTAGCATTGAGCAATGCAGAAAATGAATGGCTGAGATTGAAAATATAAGATCTCTTGCTAAAACACCTGTTTCACTTAGTGCTGCATAGTTTTGAAACCAGGCCTGTCACATTTATAATTTTTTTTTAAGTCATGGTATATGTTTGTATAATCATTTCATAAATACTAAGTTTCTACTAGAAGAAACTATTCCTCGTTACTTAAAAATTTCAGTTTGACACGTTTGCTGCAATTCTTTTTATGTTTTTAACAAAATATTTATGCATTTGATTAGGCTGTTTTTTAGAACTAATAATGAGAATTCGAGCAGTGTTGAGATCACATATAATACTGAGACAATTTGGTCTAATGCCTTGAACTAGGGATAAGTGTTAAAATTAATAATTAAAAACAACAAAGTCTTTGAAGTCAAATAAAGGATCTTGTGAGAATATACACACTGCCCTAACAATCTTTAAAGCCTAAAGTTTTGGTAACTTTGTGCAGCGGGTTTCTGATTGAGGATCTCCTTTAATTTCTTCCACAAAGCACACATATATAGTGAGGAACTATGAATCATAATATTCTTATAGGAATATGGGAAAGCTAATTTTATCAGGAACTGTAGAATCAAATCCCCAGAATCCATGTAACTACTAAGAGGATGTGTCGGAGGGGATGATAATTTTCATGCCACTACTGGTACCTACTGCACTTGAAATGTGGGTCTCGTTGTAAAAGAACACACTTATTGGGCTTGGCTGGACCCCTTAGACACATCAAATAAAAGAAGGCAATGGGACCATTTCTGATTCACTGCATCGCAATCATACAAATAATGAACTGAAGTAAAAGCAAACTAGTTAATTTGACCTCCATCACATGCTTAACCAGCTAATTTTGCCCGAAATGAAAGAAACTTGTAGACGTGAGTGTAGTCGTATTGGTTAAAAGACTGTGCTATCTCTTATAGTATCTCTAATGGAGTCCCTAAACAAGAACAACTACTATATAAAATGAGTATAAAACAAATATATGGACAAAATGACTTTCCAATGGGTCGGAAAGTGAGTCCCTAAAGTATAGGGACTGACCGGATACTTAGTGTATGTACCCATATATAAAGATTGTCTAGGGACTGAAATGGTGGACCCGTTAGGACAATTTAAGTGGTAAAGCTAGCCCACCCAAATGAGCGTTGCTGTGCAGCATGAACTCCAAAAGGATTTTTTGCATGAAGAAAGGGAAATTTTGGACCTGGGGAATTTTGGATCTTAGGGTAGGTATCATTTTTACTCAAAAACGTTTTAGGTTAAAATATATCATCTATGGTTTAGAAAATATTTTAAATGTCTACAGTAGAAAATGAAATGACTATTAATCTAAGCTGAAACATAAAATTATTTATTCACTAGAATCAAATTATTTAAACTAAGTATTAAGTTAATGTTTTGTTCATTAGGTATTGAATCAATGTATCTTTTAATTAATAGTAAGCTAATGGCCATCTTTCCGTGTCTCTAATTATTCCTTATATTTTCATTGACCTAGTTTAATTAAAAGAAAAAAGAAAAAAAAGAACGAGGTTAGCACATTACAATATATGAACCTTAGTTTTTTTTTTTTTTTTTTTTTCTCATTATGCGCCCAACTACGTACCTAATCATTTGCAAGGGCAAACCTAATAATGAAGCAATTCTAATTCTGTTTTTGTGAAGAAAAAATTTGGTATCAGAATTTGAATGTTTTTTGGCTAAAATGTTCACAAAAATATTTTACAAGAAAGTAATGTTAAATTAATTCAAAAAAGTTTAACATAAACATAAAATGTGCACCTAATCAAATTATCACATAAAATCATAAAAACCTTAAATTTAGGGATTCTACTGTAAGGACTTTCCCATTAGAGACAATATTCCTTTAGGGACAAAGATTCCCTTTAAGTCTTTAAATGAGTACTCAAAGGTGGTGGTGGGAGTTTCTAAATAGGGACTCCCATTGAAGATGTTCTTATGCACTTGATTTCGAACTATTTTTTCTCAAATTAGATTAGAGTGAAATATCACTTGTACAAAAGAAAAAAAAGAAGGAAAGAAAGATATCCATGTTTGTGTATTTTCCGAAATACTTAACAAATAGTTGGGATGTTACATATCAGTTGTAAAGTGACAGGCGCATGTATCTAGGAAATACAATGAAAACTAAGTAAATAATATTTTTTAACTACACCTTAAGTAATAACCTACTAAAGTTATAAAATTGATTTGATCACAATTTTATGACTTTATAGAAGTTAGATGAAAAACAAAGTAGGCATAACAAATTAACGAACAATTACTACAAAACTATGAATATAATTTATAACGAAGAATGCCGAGACGGCTACAAATTGAGAACTGCATCTTGACTAACTTACTTCTCAAACTAAAATTCTAATTATATTTATAGCAACAAAAACCTAAGAAACCCTATTGCGTAATGCCAAAAATACTCTAATACAAAAACAAATCAAATCAAATATCTAATTAACTTCCTAAATATACCTAATAAATTCCAAACATTACTGTATTCAAATTGTTGTAAGAATAATTCTTGAGATTTCTGGACCTGCATGTCAATGGACAAAAACAGACAACAATATGGAGCAAGGAATGAGTCCCATGCTAGTGTTATTCACTCTAAAACTCCAAAAGAGAAAAGAGAAAAGAGATCATAAGGAAAACACAGCCTAAAGAAAATGACCCAACTCTATAATTGTGCTTGTCCTTTGCTTTATATATACCACTTGAGATTTTAGATTTGAGACTTGAGATTTGATTACCATAGGTAAGACAGAAACGGTAAGAAGTGAAACAAAAAGAAAATATGTGTGTGTAAATTCTACTCATAGTTCATAATTGTATTGATAAGAAGGAGAGTGACTAAGAAAAGTGAGTGTGATCATTTAGAGAATATGACACAAGAACCATATATAAATAGCAAATTGTTTTGTGGCTTTCAAAAATTTTGATTTTTTTCGATTTCATGATGATTCTTTTGAAATGCAAAAACATTTATATCTATATATTGGTTTTTCATTTGTTTCTCTCAATGCTATGAGAGGTTTTCGGATATGCAACATTATCTCGAATAAAACCCTAATTCGTGAATTTTCCACAAAATTTGTATAATGTTGTCACCGATATATATTTAAGGTGGTAAAAAAAAAAAATCAATTGGCTAAATCGTAGGACTACATCACACTCATTACATTGGTTGTCAAACTGAAAAAAGTCTTATTGTCCTTTATCTTTAGTTCCTTTGACCGGTAGATAGGCTGAGATGAAAAACTCAAAAAATAAAAAATAAAAAACTCAAAAGGACACGAGCACGCACGGTCACATGCAATGCAAAGCAAAAAAGAAGATGAAACAACACCAGTTAGAAAACAAAACCCCAGAAGCAGAAAAAATTATTAGAAAATTATTCAAACACCATTAGCTTTCTCACATATGGGAAAGAAAAATTAAATTCCACAGTGCACTGACACAGGTACATTTTGTCTTTTGGACCATTGAGGAAATGATGGTGGGTGATGAGGTGATGGTAGCCTTTCAAAGTTGGGTGCTTTGATGGATTTATGATTGGTCCCTCCAAGCCAGCTAAAACCCTATAGCTCTTACACATGACATATTCGGATATTCCACCAATTTGCTATCCACTTCGCACAAGAAAAAACCCTAATCATCTTTTTTCTCGATCCATATATTTATACTAATGAATTGTCTCCCAGTGGCACCTACATGATAGAAACCCACTTCTGCCAGCTCCAAAAACTTACAGAATTTGAAGATTGTTTTGCAGCAACTAGAGAGAAGGGAGCTGTATACCATGCAGGCAGCACTGTTTCAATCATTGTATGTTCATCTATGAAATGGGATTTTGAGATAATGACTAAAAGATATTCTTTTTTTTTTTAACAAGGAATATTGAAGGACGAGGATTTGAACACATAACTTTGGTAACGTATGTAAATGTTCTTAACAACTTAAGCTACACGCACTTTGAAATGAAGTTATACTTATATGGAACATTGTTTCAACCATTGTTTGCTATGTATGAGATGGGATGTTGAGAAAAAAACTATAAGGATTTCCTGTTTTTTATACAAGCCATACCGAGGGAGGGAGGAATTGAATTAGTGCATGATTTATTGCTTTTAACAACTTCAACTACAAACACATTGCAAATAGTTATTCATAATATAGTATAATAAGATCTTCATCTTCCTTATTTTTGAGGGCTTAAAACTAAAACCTTATTTGTTTTAATTTTGAATCATTGTTGTTCATAAAATTTGAACTAAAAATCTTTTTTGCCCCAAACGAAATGATCTTTGTCTTTAAAATTAAATGTTGTGAGTACTAGGGTAGGGGCAACTAGGTTGGGAAAAAACACGTGTTGCATGTAACAAAAGGCAACTTATTTGACCAACCAACTAGACAAACAGAGGAGGCAAATACAAATCCCCTCCTATGAAAAGTAACTTTGATAATACAAGGATGATTTAGATTGCCCCCCCTAGTAATAATAACTTTTAGCGTTAATGCAGAATAGGGAGGATGGAGGGTAGAGATCAGATTCCTCAACCATCACCTAAATTACCACTTTTAGCCTACCTTCACACCCTCCTATCATCTGATAATTTGATAGAGATAGAAGTAGTAGGGCAAAAATCAGTAAAACAGTCAACCCTAGGCTCAAATCTTCACCAGGGACTTTTCTCAGGTCCCTCAAATTTTGCCATTATTTCACTTTTGGTTACTTTTTCTCCAATTCACAATATCCCAAACACTTGCAGCCAAAATAACTACTTGCATATGGAAAATAATTTCCGCAATCCTGTTTTCTTCTTATGGACTCTTCTCTTTATTTTTGTCTCTTGATCATGCTTTTGTTCAATCTAAAGACTAGAAAAGGAGAGCAAAGTGTTAGATGAGAAAAATAGAATGCGAAAATCATTTCCCTTAGCATATTTGGGAGGGAAAGGAAAAAAGCACCGAAGGATGTGTGAGTTGAATTCCACACAAAGGTCAATTTTCAACTGTTGCAGCTTCAGTTGGAACCCATAAAATCTTGGGCGTGGTCCTTGGGCCATTGTGTGATATTTATCAAAAACAAAAGAAAAAATCGGGCCTTGCATATATTTCATTGGGGCTTGAAAGTTGCAATCTATGAACATAAATAGGAGGCAATAACAGCAGCGCAAGTAGTGCCATTTGTATTTAACTTGGCCAAGAAGAAAAGTTGACATCTTGAATATCACTGCAATTTTTCACGGGATAGTATCAAGTTATCAACAGAAATTGATGCTCATAAAAAGTAGGCAACAGATCTTATGAACACAGAAATTTGAAAGCATTGCTCCAAAATTTTGCCAGGGAGATGCTATAGAAAACTACGAGTACCCAATTGAAGCGTAATACCTCTGCATGAGTTAATCGGTATCATCGGACTTGTCGATACATACATCACTTCATTTACAATTATACAATACTCTTTGGATCAGAAGTAAATATCAGATTGCTTTGATTGTGCTTTGATATCTTTCAATTTCTTCAATATGTTGGTAAAGTAGTCCTGCAAATATTTCTCCAGTGTAACTATATCTTTTCCGTCAACCCCAAGAAGACCATATGTTTCGCTCATTGGAACAGAGAAAACAGTATCGCTTGAAAGAACCTACAAATGCCAAAACACAGGGCATTAGCCCTCTCCGTTAGAACAAACAGTGTATAAGAACTTCTTTTCAGAATGCAAATGTTGTAAAACAACAATTACAATGCAAATTACAATATTTCAAAAATATAATAACTTGTTTTACGTAAATGACTGTCAAAACCATATTAAGAACTTACCTCTGAAAATGCCAATCTATCAGCAACATCATTTGTCCACTCAAACAGCCTAGTTAGCTGACGGGTTACTCTCAGGACAGAAACTGGGACAGTAGTTATATTTGCCTCTTGCCCCGCAAACCTTTCGCACAACGTTATTACCTACAAGAAAAAGGCATGTTCACAAGAACGTGACAATGGGGGTGAGGCACAGCGAGAGGATTTAAGAACAATGATGGGCTTCTGGTGGTAAACTATTCTCATTCACCTCTTGGGTTGTCCATGCACGAGGGCCAGCAAATGTGAGAAGCTTCCCATTGACTTTCTCATTTCTTAAAGCTATAAAGGTCAGGCGAGCTACATCCTAATACACACACAAAAAAAAAAGTGTTCAGATACCATGATGACATGAAGAAAAAAAATGGTAATCCTTAGATTAACCAGGTAAATGGTCAATGCATAGTTAACCTGGGTGTCCATGTAAGCAATCCTTGTGGGGGCGTCTGTTCCCCATACCGATTTCTCTTCTAATATAGGCACTGCATACTGTCCAATAATCCCCTGAGAAAGTAAAAACGAAAAGATAAGCATTTTCACTTAGTAGTTAGTACTACATTAACGAGGCAAGGATAACTAGCATACATAAATATTGATTGTTGTATGAAATCACGTCTTTGGAAAGATTCCCTTCTGAGCTATAAACAATTCTCCAGGTATATGCATATAACCTTTTCAGGGTGTGTGCTTGGTTGCATGCCTGTTTTTGTCAAGTGAATGATATTTATACATGCTACTTTTTATAAATCTATCCAGTTTAATTGGTCTTTCTGATAAAGAAATGATAGGGGTTGGACGAGTGCTACATGAGAACGAGAACATTAAGAAGATACGGAAATTAATTTGAAACATCAAGCTGTCAGGGAAAGCAAAAATTTGGATACGCCAGTAACAAGATAATAAAAGAGGAAGTTTAAGTGAAACTTACTTGCATGAATCCACATAAACGAATTATGATGTGATTTATGCCTGAATCTTGGAGAAACTTTTCAGTGCAATACTTGATCTCCATAAGTGGAACTTCGGGATGCTGGTCACAGTTGTGGATGGAATAGAATACAAATTTTTGGATCCCCATTGCTTTTGCACATTGTATAAGAGCAACTTTTCCCTCCCAATCTACCTAAATAGAACAAATGGGTAGATAAGTCCAAAAGAGAGGGACACAGAAGTAAGTCTGGTATGTTTACTGCAACATATAAAATAACTTCATGATCTCTGAAGACCTGAAGATGGATACACGAATCTCTTAACAACTCTCTAAATTCAGCCGGAGCATTTATTTAAAGGTTGAACACAGACCTTTTCTAATTTCTTTGAGTTTCTTTGTTGAACAAGGAATAACATAAATACACAAAAAGCTTCCTTTTTGACAATGCCACAATACTGTAATGCAATTAGGAAAGGAAAGGTAGACGATGATATTCTTTGAACTACATATGCAATGAATGAACCGAACCAGTGATAGCTTCAAAAGATGATCCACACATGGGAATTAATTTCTAGGCTGATTACAAAAACTATTAATGTACAGAAACTCACCTTTTTTATGGGCTCTTCGGGACGGCCCGTCGCACAATCGATGATTGTGTGAATCCCTACCAATGTAGCAGGTATGGTCTCTGGTTTGCTAAGGTCTGCCTGCTCACCACAACACATTCATTCATCAAACCACTTGAAATTTCAAAAAAACAAAAAAAACAATAAAAAGAAAACAAAAAACAAAATGTCTCCAACTTCTAAATACTTACTATATAAATAACAAGAACCCAAGTAGGATTAAGCCAATTTACATATAAGAATTACTGAATCATAGTGAAAATTTCGAGATTTATATAAGATTATAAGAGTTGGTGAATTGGAATTACATTCACAACGGTAGCACCCCAATCTCTGAGGAAATCAGCAGGGGCTGGTCTCGGCCTAACCAAGCACCTAACATCATAGCCTTCATCAAGTGCTCTCCTCACAATCTGCCTCCCCAGAGTCCCGGTGGCGCCGACCACTAGTATGCTGGTGGGTCTGACGGGTGTCCCCGGAGCAAGATTCACAGCCCCAGCTCCCGCCCTGGCCGTACATTTCATGAAACGCCGCGTATTGGTCCCTGCACACATAAATCAACAATTAAAAAATGGGTTCTTTTCAAATTTGAAAATAAATAATGGGTGCTTTTCAAATTTGTGAAATAAAGTGGAAAAAGTAAAGCTTTCCAGTTGAAGCGAGAAGGAGACGAACCAGTGGCGGTGGAGGTGGAAGAAGATGACGAAGGAAGGAGATGGTCCGGAGCTAAAGTCCGGCACCATGAGAGTGAGGCTGGGAACGACAGCGTTTTGGAGTCGTAGTGATGGAGGTTTCCGGGTGTTGGCAGCTGGGTAGGAAGCCTCCAAGCCATTGCCATTTTCAAGCTTTCCCTTTGTCTGTCACTGACTGGACAGACTCTTCCATTTTACAGATAGAGAGACATGGAACGACGGAGCTCAGTGTTGCCACGTCCTTCCAAAGTGGATTAGGATTTTCTGCCACTTGTCACATCTCATTCCGTCATCCGACCCGACCCTGGCAATATTCAATGTCATTTTGGGCCGACTTCTAAATGAAGCCCAACTAGTCGAGACAACGAGTGTCTATGTGAGAGTTGGGTTGATTTGATCAAATTCAAATGCTATGCATCGTTAATTTTGCTCCTTCTCTTTTTGGAAATTTTTTTTATTGTGCCGTAACACAAGCAGTATATATTATTTTATAAGTAGCGAATTTGATTCAAATTATTATTAGTACATTGTGAGGGTAAGCCTATTCCTTCTTCTTTACTATATATAATATCGTTTGTTAAGGAAAAAGAAATAGTGGCAATATGATCATTGAATTTAGGGAAATAGCAAAAAATCACTCATTTTCTTAATCTTTGGACTCAAATAGGACAAACTAGTCATGCATTCTATGCACAAAAGATAAATAACGAAAATACCCACATATAAATTGTAAAAACTCACGTCATTTTTTCAAAGGTTTTTTTCTTTGATTCAGAGATAGACCTTTCAAATATGAAGAAAGCGAACTCGTTCGCGAAACAATTTCCTTTGATTTAGTTGGATTCTTTCATGCCCATTCAAACTGCAATTTCCAAATCTTTGAAATATTTGAACCCAATCATATTTGGTACCAAATTCAAATTAATGAACTGCACCACAACTGGGAACTTTCGGAACCTTAACGTTGTTGAAATTCATATTCACTCTCGCTGCGAAAACATAAAGAATTGAAAAAATACCAAAAAAAAAAAGAACAAAAATGTAGATTTGGGAACGAAAAATGTCAAGCAGCAAAATAGTCCATTAAAAAACAAATTAATGGAAGAAAAAAAGAAAAAGCAATATAAACTTTAAGAAATTCAGCCATTGATTAAGGGCTGGTTTGGTATTGCTGTGCTTTGAAAAAAATCTGCTGTGAGAATAAGCGGCTGTGCTGTGAGAATAAGCGGCTGTAAAATAAATCAGCTAAGTGTTTGGTAAACTTTTTTGTAAAAGTGCTTTTGGAAAAAAAAAGCAGTCTGATAGTGGGTCTTTTCATTAAAGAAGCATTGTAGCTCCGTGTGCTTTGAAAAAAAGCCAGTTTTCCAAAGCTACAAATAGCAGCTTCAGCTTTTTCCTTTGATTTCAGCTTATTCTCACAGCAGCTTCTAAAATAAGCCATTTTTTCAGTTTACCAAACACCTAAAACCTTCACAGCTTTTTTTCATGGGTGCTTTTTTTTAAGCACCTCACTCCCAAACTAGGTCTAAATTTGAGCAAATAAAAAGGCGAAGCTGCGAATCTGCTTTAATCCCGAGCCACAAACGGTGGGGCGGAGGGTGGCGACCTAGAATCTCATTTAAGAAGAGGGAGGTGGAAGACGAGGAGAGAGGAACCAGTGAGAGGTAAGGAACGTGGCGGTCGCAACGTTGGAGAAACGGTGAAGAGGAAGATGCGGAGAAATTGGACGAGAGAGATTGGTTTAGGATTCTTCGAGTTGGGAATTGGGCAATAGAGATTTTTGGAGAGAGAGAATGCTGATTGTGTCGGAGGAAATAACTTTTTTTTTTTGGACCAAAAACGATAGCATAGGATTTCATTAATCAACACCAAGTAAATACAAAGTGTCATTGGGTACATAATTCCAATTATCAATAAATTGATCCGGAATGAATTTGCACAAAGTAGACAAATAACATTAAAACCCTAGTAGACACCCACAAGCTCAATCACACAGTCGCCAAGCGCACAAAACTACTAGTATAGATGTGTCACAATAAACGATAACAACAACAGAGATATACCGATAGACACAACGGTCATCGCCGAATAGCGAGGCCACAAAAAATCATTGCAAAAGTGCGAGACCACAACAAAGTCATCGTTAGCAGATGAGACTCACAATAACAACGCACAAAGGTGAAGACCAAATTAGCCAAAACACCAGCGTCACCGTAGTGCACAAGGGCGACATGAACTAAACTACACCGAGAAAGATCCGATGAACAACTCAAAAGCAGGGGGACCAAAGCACTCATGCCTAGATCACCTACAAAATCTAAACAGTGGGACGCCCGCGTCCACGCTCAAGCTGAGCCGAGCCGAGTTGCAACAAAACAAGTCGCAACGAGCCGAGCCGCACTAAGATGCTCAAGCTGAGCCGAGCCCCAACGAGACGAACGCGCCAAGCTCCCAGACCAAGCCAAACCTCCAGAGCGGAGAGCACTGAAGCCATCGAGGAGGGAGACATCACCATGGAAACCGAGTTGAAGATGGGGGATCCCCTGCAGCACATATATAAACCCCACACAAGGAAACGAGCGCCAATCAAAGAAAATCTTGAACAAGCAAGGCTCGGGTCGGGATATAGGGCATAAATCCATGTATATCTGCACCCAAAATGGTGGGAGAGAAGCAATGGAGGGGAGATGAGGAAGTGAAAGGTCGAGAATGAGGGGTCGGAGTGAGGTGGTGGGAAGAAACGAGAATGGCGAGGGGATTAGGATGGTTGAGAAGGGGAAGAGGGGGGAAGGAAGGGAGGAAGAGCTAGGAAAGGGAGGGGAGAGGCTGCCACCGACCCCTAGCCATAGCCAGAGGCCGGCTACGAAGTGGGTGACGGCTAGGGTTTGTTGGAAGAGGGAAAGCTTTTTGTTGGGAGTAAAATGGTGCTTTTGTTGTTTATATACAGGCAATTAGGTCATTTCCAGTTTTAGAAAAATTCTATTTCTATCGTATTGTTGTGCATGTTGCGTGCATATCTCGAAAAATCCTATTTTAGTCTAAAAATTAAGAAAGTGGGCCCTTTTTTACTATTTCTCTTGAATTTAATTATTGCATATTCACTATGTTGAATATTGGCTTACTTTAAAGATACATCAATGTATGATGCACATTATTAAATTTAACAGTTGAATATAGATGTGCTCCTAAGAATGTAAGTATTTTTGCTCACCACCATAAACTATAGTGTATGTTTACCATACACCTAATTAATTGACACATGTCATTTCATTTAATCTTGGTTAATATTTTTAAAAATTGAAAAAGTAACATTTAGTATGAAAATTAACTAGAATTATGTGAAAGAACACATGTCAACGATTAGATGTATACATCATAATTATGATGTCAATGATTTTTCTTGGATAGTCGTCGTTCGTCTGTGTGTATCTCTATATATAAAGCCAAGCTTAAAGTGAATACTGTTTTTGGGGCCACAAGCTTCACAAAAAATAAGTGGACAAAAATGCCCCCAAAACAAAAATGTTCAAAAGCAATACAAAATAATGCATCAAAAGTGGTAGGGGTATTTTCATCATTTTAACAGTAATTTTTTTTTTCTTTCAAATAATTAGTACCTTACAATAGGCTAGCAATAATATGATTTAATTAGTTGTTCATTAAATATTATTTTCTCTATTTTTAAACATGTTCAAAACATCTTAAAAGGCTGTAATGCCGGTTATAAAAAAAGTATTTCGCACGCGGATAATAATGTGATTAAATTAGTTGTCAAATGATTGTTTTTTTTTTTTTTGAACAAACGATATTATCTACATTAAGGGGAGGGGGTGGGCTTAACCTCACAATGGGTTACCAATAATGTGATTCAATTAGTTGTTTATTTGTTTTTTGTTTTTTTTTAACAAACAATATTATCTACATTAAGCGCCCGGGGGAGGGGGGTGGGGTGGGTTTAGCCTCACAATGCGCTAGCAATAATGTGATTCAATCAGTTGTTTATTAAATATTATTTTCTCTATTCTTAATATAAATTATGTTGGTACCATATATTGGGCCTCGTCTTTGGGCCTCATCCTTAAGCCCATGACCAATGTAAAAGGGGAGGGAGCCCTTATTCTATAAAAGGGACTCTCTCTCACCCTCATGAGTGAGACTGACATTAGGTCTCACCTTCACTAAGAGATCCAGAGACTCTTATCTCACATCCCTCACAATATAGAGGGCAATACCCTCTCAGCCAAACAGAGAGCAAAATGGCAAGGGCTACATCCACAGAGAGCTCCCTTGCCGATCTATTGTAATCCATACATACATACATAATCAACATCAGTGTGGACGTAGCCCAAACATTGGGGTGAACCACGATATATCTTTGTGTTCTTGTGCGTTTGTGTAATTCACGGCCGGATTTCTGTTGTACCAAAGTCCTCCGGATTTTGTGCATCAACATTTGGCGCTGTCTGTGGAAAACGACACGAAACGCTATGTCGGTTCTCTTTCGTTTTTTTTCATCTCACCACCGTGAATCTGCACAACCCAAGAACCCAAAACCTCCATCTTTGGGCTTTTCCATAAAACCCTCACTCTCTGTTCGACTGTCAACCAAAACCCTAAAGGCCTCATACTCCTTATTCCCGGACAAGGCTTCTCTATCTTTTCAACCAAACACCACACCAATATTCTAATTTGTCCCCGTCACTGCCAGCGGAAATGCGAATGGCAAGAGGAAGGAGTTGTCTCCTCAAGATGCAACAATGATGATACAGATGACTTTCAGAGCTTATCTGATCCGTAGATCACAGGCTCTTAGGGCCCTTCAGGATCTCGCAATTGCCAAGTCCAAGTTGAAAGAGCTCAGGGCACTGTTTAATAACTTCTCTTACCGCCGTCGTGTTGTCCATGATGCAGCAAAGCGTCATAGGTTCATTGAAAGAATCATCGTCCTGCTCCTCACTGTTGATGTTATTGAGTGATGGAGAAGCAGTTCGTGCTTAGAGTCCTACCTTCTGTTGCAGAGCGACTGGACCGCCTTATGGGCGACAACGCTTCTACTGACGACAAGTCGTTGGATTTGTCTTTCGAAGATCGATATTTTTTTAGGAGGCACACCATCTTCCGTGATTTTCTGGGCATGAAGCTTGGAGATTCCCCTGTGGTTTTAGCCCCAAAAGCCTCCACCGATTGTAGGCTCTCTGAGCCTTCTCCTTCTGCCTCCGCTTCCCTTGAGGCTTCTTCTGGCCGTGGCCGTGGCCCCATCTCCACCACCTATGATCTGGGTTCCGGTGGTCACATAAATCCTGCTGTGAGAAGTTGATGGGGACACCGCATACGGCGCTCCGATTCGACGGAACCTTCCAGATTCTCAGTTGCACAGCCGCCGTCTCTATCTTATTACACGCGTGCTCGATTTTCTCCTGTCGTCATCTTGGTGGATTGGACAGTAGTCATTCACTCAACGCCCAAGATCATCGGCTAGCCTGCATACTCACCGAGTCGCTGTCTTGTGATTGCCTTCAAGCCTAACTGGATTTTTGTGCAGAACATTATAAGCTATCTTGTGATTACCTTCAAGCCTAACCGAATTTTTGTGCAGAACATTGTGAGCCATGAGCTTCCCTCTGCGAGAGCACGAGGGTGACATTGCAAAAGCAAGTCGGAGACTGGGAGCAGACCGTAATTTCGTCAAAAAAGAAGAAGAGGAGAAAGGAGAAGTGACAGGAATAAAAGTAGACGCAAAGGAACTATGTCAATGCTACATAGATGTTCACAAGCTTGGCACGATGGATGAGTGGGTTATCAGAGAATATACATACTTTAGTGCAATGTGCGACATGAGCATGACAGCGCAGGGTGTCGACCACCAACTTCTGAAAAAGATAAAACTTTCATCATGAAGGAAAATGCATGTCCCCCCCCCCCCATTTACTGAAAAAGTCACGGGAACAGCAAGATAAGATTTTTTTTTCTTTATTATTTTTAATTTATCATTATTTTGATAAGATCATTTTGCTTTACATCTGTGTGTAAAATCTTTAACAGGAAATCACATCATGCATTTGCTTTACAACGTTTATATCTGCGTTTACTTTACAGCTTTTGCTTTACAATTAGCAATATGTTATCTGTTTTTATGATCTGTGTATATATAGTGCATCCCCATTGTCATTATAATAAAGTTACATGATTACTTTTATGTGCTCATTATGTCGGGTCACATGGCCTTAGACTCTTACTGTTACTATTTTATTATTATTATTGTTTGTAACGGTTATCATTCCTTTGATCACTTTATGACCACTACCATAAAACGTGACAAAGTCTGTGCACCCACTACACCATTTACATTATATAATTATTTTATCACCTCATCTGACCAAATTGGATATCAACAACTTGAATGAAAATATAATATATATATATATATATATATTATTTATTACCCAGTGACATATATTTATTTATTGGCCTAGAATATTGTGACTGCCATTAAACTATGTCACTTATACAACATGTGATTTACCACACGATTGAATACATTATTTATTTATACAAGGCACATAGTACAATATTTTGCCTTGACAAACTTTGACAATTTGATTTATTCATTATACAGTCATACTTATACTGTCATTTATTGTCAGGAATTATTGAGCAACTAGATTCACTGATCAACATTGTTGCTGATTAAAAGAACCCAATATGCGAACCCCACAAGAAGACCCGAGTCATGTCGAGAATCAACTCATACTGAGTGCATGTCGACATAAAGTAGATACGTGCAATGAGGAATACCATGAGCCGAGTCGCCTTGCAGCGAGCATAGCCTCTAGCCGAGCAGCCTCGCAACGAGCATCGCCTCTAGCCGAGCAACCGCCTCACTGCGAGCATAGCCTCTAGCCGAGCAGCCTCGCAACGAGTATCGCCTCCAGCCGAGCAGTCTCGTAACGTGTGATACCTCTAGCCGAGTGTTGCTTTATGTTAAGCATTGCCTTGTGTTGAGTACTGGTTCAAGACATCTAGCCACTTCTGCCCGTACATGGATTGGATTTGAAGTCTCCAGCCAAAAGACTTTCTTGACTAAAGACTTGGGGGACTCCTGTTGGTACCATATATTGGGCCTCGTCTTTGGGCCTCATCCCTAAGCCCATGACAAATGTAAAAGGGGAGAGAGCCCTTATTCTATAAAAGGGACTCTCCCTCACCCTTATGAGTGAGACTGACATTAGGTCTCACCTTCACTAAGAGATCCAGAGACTCTAATCTCACATCCTTCACAATATAGAGGGCAATACCCTCTCAGCCAAACAGAGAGCAAAATGGCAAGGGCTGCATCCACAGAGAGCTCTCTTGCCGATCTATTGTAATCCATACATACATACATAATCAAAATCAGTGTGGACGTAGCCCAAACATTGGGGTGAACCACGATATATCTTTGTGTTCTTGTGCATTTATGTGATTCACGGCCGGATTTCTGTTGTACCAAAGTCCTTCGGATTTTGTGCATCAACAAATTCAATAGAGACCGATTTTATTATGTGGATTCAGCTGCTTTAATTGATTTATGAGGGGTTTCTTCTAGCATGATCTAAGATTATTCATTTATTTCAAATATTTAACTTTTCTTTTGCCAATTTACGCATATAAATACATTTAAAACGTGTAAGTCACGCGTAACATACTGTGATTCAAAAAATACCTTCTGCATGCGCATGAGCACATACATGATAGCTAGTATTTTATAAAAAGATGCTTTGGACAAATTTGCTATGGACAAAATTTTCTTTTAATTAAGTATATATTTAAAAGAAAAGATTAAAGTAGAATTATCAATTATGAAATTGATTTTTTTAAGTATGTGAAAGTGACTACTCCTTGTCTCTCCTAGTTTTTAATTTTGTACTCCCTGGAGAGGTTCTGATTTCTACATACGCACACCAACTATTAGAAAAGTATTCTCATTGAATTGAATAATTAGAGTACATTTGATATTTATACAGAGAGCTATATTTGACAGCTCATCAAAACTAACCTATAACTATCCAATAACAAACTAACTGTCCAATGACTAATTACAACAGAAATCACTAACTATCCAATGACTAATTACAACAAATCAAGATAAACAACTATCCTTAATATGCCCCCTCAAGTTGAACTTGGGCAACCGAAGTGATAGTTTGTCTCTAAGCAACAGAAAACGAGACTTGGACAGATATTTAGTACAGATATCTGCAATTTGATCATGTGAACATACAAACTGAACAGTTACAACTTTAGAGAGAACCTTTTCCCTGATAAAATGATAGTCAATCTCCACATGTTTAGTCCTTGCATGAAATAAAGGATTTTTTGGATAAGGAAATCGCAGAAATGTTATCACACCACAATTTTGGAGGATATGGAAGAGATAGATCAACATCAAGAAGCAATTTACATAGCCATGAAAGCTCAGCAGCTGTGTTAGCAAGAGACTGATACTCAACTTCAGTGGATGTTCGAGCCACTGTTGGTTGGTTTTTAGCACTCCAACTAATAAGAGAGTTTCCAAGAAATATGCAAAAACCTCCGGTTGATCGTCGGTCCAAGGCACACCTTACCCAATCAGCATCTGAAAAGGCATTTATAGTGAGTTAAGATGATGTTTTTGGAAACCATAGTCCCAAATCAAGAGTGCCCTTCAAGTATCTCAATATTCTTTTAACTACCTGCAAGTGAGACTGTCGGGGTTGATGCATAAACTGACAGACCAAGTTGACAGCAAAGGAGAGATCAGGTCGAGACCAAGTAAGATATTGTAATCCTCCTACAATTGATCTGTACTCCTATGGATGAGAGAGCAATGGAGAAGAGTGGTCAACTTTCGTCAAGTACTATTTGTGTTTAATTTTAAATAATAAAAGTTAAATAATTTTTTACAACAAAATATACGATGAACGGCTAAAATGTGAGAATTCCTAAGATCCACGGATCTGTTTCCTTCTCTTAACTATTGTGGTAGGGCCACTTGCGCCTATCATTCATGACTTGTTCCACCCTTATTTTTTTCTTGGAACCCCACATGGACAAGGGTCTGCTCTGCTGTGCCCATTTTTCCAACGCCCACCGTCAGCCTGCATCCTCGTTTCGACACCTGTATTCTGATTTAACGCCATGGAGCACGCGAGTTTGACCGCATTCAATGTTTCAACGTCTGCAAGTTTTCGTACATATTTTTATGTCTCTGAAACTTGTTTGTTGATCTTTCTCTGCCGGTAATCCCACCGAGTTTCCCTTGGAGAATTCTGTATCAGAAACACCATAGGCGGTACTGCCTCCAGACTCCAACTCATTAGTTAACTACGCATAATCCCGATCTCTTGCATCTCTAAGATCGTTTATTTATGAGCAAGCCACGTAACCCATATGCATATATATGTTTTGACTTGTGGGTTTGTACAGGTTATGGATATAGCTGCTCCTGCTTCTGCTGGTGGCGGCGGTGGACCTGGTGGTGGTGCTGATGTCCACCCTTCTCGAGAAAAGTATGATGTGTTTATTAGTTTCAGAGGCGAGGACACCCGCAATACTTTTACTAGCCATCTTCACGGTGCCTTACTCCAGAAGAAAATTGAAACCTACATAGATTACAGACTTGTGAGAGGGAGTGAAATTGCACCTGCCCTTCTAGAAGCCATCGAGAAATCTACGCTTTCGTTAGTCATTTTCTCACAAAACTATGCATCTTCCACCTGGTGCTTGGATGAACTTGCGCACATACTAAACTGCAGGGAGACAGTTGATCAGATCATACCTATTTTTTACGACATCAGTCCATCAGATGTACGAAAACAACAGGGGACTTATGCAGATGCATTTGCTCAACTTGAAATCCGTTTCAAGGACAGTATCGACAAGGTGCACAAGTGGAGGGCTGCTTTGGTGACAGTAGCTAATCTATCTGGCTTCGATTATTCAAACAAAACTGGGTAACTAATTCTATAACTTCTTGTGATTCCTACTTTTGAACATTTAATGCATACAGGAGTAGTTAAGGAATACCTATTACTAACTATTACTTGTACGTCATATAATTGCCAGGACGGAGGCCGATTTAGTTAAGAAAGTTGTCGACGAAATTTGGGGCAAATTGAATCAAAAATCGTCAAGCAATTTAAAGGGCCTGGTTGGAATGGAAAAACGCATTGACCAAGTTGAGTCAACATTATGCATTGATTCCCTTGATGTATACGCTGTAGGTATTTGGGGCATGGGTGGGATTGGCAAGACCACCCTTGCTGATGCTGTGTTTCACCGATTCTCTTCTAAATTCGAAGCTTCATGTTTTCTTAAAAATGTCAGGGAGATATCTGAACAAACAGGTGGACTGGATCGCTTGCGAAACACACTTGTTAGTGAGATATTAAAGGAAAAAGATGTAAATATTGGCACTCTGACTATAGGATCATATCGTGTTAGGAAGAGAATGGGAGGTACGAAGGTCCTCATTGTTCTTGATGATATAAATGATTCAAACCAATTAAATTTTCTAGCCGGAGATCCTACTCTATTTGGCCCTGGAAGTAGAATCATTATAACAACTAGAGATAAGAGCCTACTTCAGAAACTTGTTGATCATAATAAGATATGCAAGGTTCAGGAATTAAATTCTGATGAAGCTCTTCAACTCTTTCGTTTGTGTGCTTTCGGAAATAACATTTCTAGAGTCGATTGTACAGAGTTGTCAAAAGTTGTGGTTGATTATTGTGGGGGCATTCCGTTAGCTCTTCAAATTTTGGGTTCCTCATTCCTTCACTGTGAGAGCAAAGAAGATTGGCTGGATGAATGGAAAGAATTTCCAAGAGAAAAGATCTGGAAAGTGTTCAGATCAAGTTATGATGGATTAAAAGAAATTGAGAAGGAGATATTTCTTGATATAGCATGTTTCTATCAAGGGAAAGATGTGGACATTGTAAAAGAAATGCTAGATATATGTGGTTTTCGTGCAGCAGGAATCGAAGTTCTGAGTGATAAGTCTCTCATATCAATTTCAACAAATAACTGCTTGGAGATGCATAACTTGCTACAAGAAATGGGTAGGGCAATTGTTCACGAACAATGTATTGAAGAGCCTATAAAATGCAATAGATTATTCTTTGATGAGGATGTCAATCGGGATTTGAAAACTAACACGGTAAGATCTCCAAATGCATTCAATTTCATGTAAATTTTTTTGTATATTGTGTTGTATTCACATTATTGATACTTTGCTCTTGATTCTCAGGGAAGTGCAACGGTACAAGCCATATTCTTTAACAGGTCTAAGATTACAGGGATACTCTTGAATCATGCAGACTTCGAAAAGATGTATGATCTAAGATTGCTATACGTTTATAATTCTAGCTGTAACAAGTACTGCAAAGTAAAAGTTTCTCTTCCCCATTCTCTTACTTATCTTGGCTGGGAGGGTTACCCTTTCAAATCTTTGCCATCAAAACTTTGTCCGGAAAATCTTGTTGAGCTTCAAATGCGCAACAGTCAAGTTGAGCAACTTTGGAATGAGGGCCAGGTATGTATATGCTTATTTTATTAAATAAATGCGGTGTAGAGATCTATTTGATCAGTCTATGTTATTAATTCTTTCCAATTGTCATTGATTTGTTACAGAATCTTAAGAACTTAAAAGTGATGGATCTTCGTTTGTCCGAGCATCTGATTAAAGTTCCAGATCTCTCTCAAAGTCCAAACATTGAGCATATAGATCTTTACGGGTGTAAAAGTCTGGTTGAAATTCCTTCTTATTTTCCATGTCTCGACAAGCTTAGTTACCTTAACCTGACAGACTGCACAAAACTCAAATATCTTTCGGAGATGCCAAGTAGTATTGAATACTTATATTTGGATAGCACTGCAATAGAGGAATTGCCTTCATCAGTTTGGTCTTTTGAAAAAATTCGGTGCTTGGAGCTTCCCAATAACATACCAATATTGGACTTGAGTGGGAATGCGACTAATTGCAAAATTCTTGTGAGTCTCCTAGAGAGCATTTGCAAATTAAAGTCTCTTAAGAGCCTTGATCTGAGTGGAACCACAATTAGAAGCCTACCTGCAAGCATTGGTAACTTAGAATCTCTTGAGAAACTTGATTTGAGTGGAACTGCAATTAGAAGCCTACCTGCAAGCATTGGTAATTTGGAATCTCTTGAGAAACTTGATCTTAATGGAACTGCAGTTAAAAGCCTACCTGCGAGTATTGGTAATTTGGAATCACTTGAGAAACTTGATCTGAGTGGAACCACAATTAAAAGCCTACCTGCAAGCATTGGTAATTTGAAATCTCTTGTGAAACTTTATCTGAGTGGAACTGCAATTGAAGGGCTACCTGCAAGCATTGGTAATTTGAAATCTCTTAAGAAACTTGATCTGAGTGCAACCGCAATTGAAAGTCTACCTGCAAGCATTGGTAATTTGGAATCTCTTGAGAACCTTGATTTGAGTGGAACCGCAATTAAAAGCCTACATGCAAGCATTGGTAAATTGCAATATCTTCAGAAATTTTATCTGAGTGGAACCGCAATGGAAAGCCTACCTGCAAGCATTGGTAATTTGAAATGTCTGGATAAACTTGATCTGAGTGAAACCGCAATTAAAAGCCTACCTGCAAGCATTGGTAGTTTGAGATCTCTTGAGAAACTTGATCTGAGTGGAACTGCAATTGAAAGCCTACCTTCAAGTATTGGTAGTTTGAAATCTCTTGAGAACCTTGATCTGAGTGGAACCGCAATTGAAAGCTTACCTGCAAGCTTTGACAATTTGAATTCTCTTGTGAAACTTGATCTGAGTGGAACCGCGTTTAAAAGCTTACCTGCAAGCATTGGTAATCTGAAATCTCTTGAGAAACTTGATCTGAGTGGAACCGCAATTGAAAGCCTACCTGCAAGCATTGGTAATTTGAAATCTCTTGAGAAACTTGATCTGAGTGGAACCGCTGTTGAAAGCCTACCTGCAAGCATTGGTAATTTGGAATCTCTTGAGAAACTTGACCTAAGTGGAACAGCAATTAAAAGCCTACCTGCAAGCATTGGTAATTTGGAATGTCTTGAGAAACTTGATCTGAGTGGAACCGCAATTGAAAGCCTACCTGCAAGCATTGGTAATTTGGAATCTCTTAAGAAACTTGATCTGAGTGGAACCGCAATTGAAAGCCTACCTGCAAGAATTGGTAATTTGAAATCTCTTGAGAAACTTGATCTGAGTGGAACCGCAATTAAAACCCTACCTGCACGCATTGGTAATTTGAAATCCCTTGAGAAACTTGATCTGAGTGGAACTGCAATCAAGTGCCTACCTGCAAGCATCAAGGAAGCTTCTCGGCTGATTTCGCTGTGGTTAACCAATTGCAGGAGCCTTGAATCTTTACCAGAGCTCCCAGGGGTACGTTGGCTTGAAGCACATGGATGCACATCACTCAACAAAGTGCTGAGCTCAAAGACTGCACTTTCACTAGGTTGGGATGAATATAAACATTCTCAAGGGCTTCAAGAGCAACTTACATTTTCAAATTGCATAGGAATGGGAGGGGATGCTTGGCATGATATATTGACTGATTCGCAGATAAGAATTATGCGAATGGCAACTGCGTTATCAAAGTATTTTACACAAGAAGAAATTGAAGTGGCATTTCATCTTGAATTTGAAGAAGAAAGTAATGTACGTCTCTCTGTCTCTGTCTCTCTCTTTCTGTGTTGTTAAATTGAATAACTCGGGTTCTCTGCTCTCTAACACATTTATTGATGAACAGGAATATGTTTTTAGATCTCCAGTTTGCATTGTATGTCCGGGAAGTACAATTCCAAGTTGGTTTCCAAACGAAGCTGATAATTCTGCACTAGCAATCAACCTTGGTTCAAACTTCTTTAACACTAGTTTTTTGGGTTTTGCTTATTCTGTTGTTGTTGCATTCGAGAATTATAATGTTGGAGGGAGTTTGAGTCTTGGGTGTAAAATCAATTTCAAAGGCTGTGGTGATCCTTTTATCTATCATCGGAGTTGCATGGTTGCCGAATACGGGGAAATCAATGACTGCAAGTTTGATACGCCTCACGTGTTCGTCTGGTTTAGTAGCTTTGACCATGTAAAGCAAGGAAGCTACAATGGCGTTACCGAGGCCATATTTGACTTCTACCCAATAATAGAGGATCGTCCTGATGACGGAGCCGTTGATTGTTCCAATATTAAGGTGACAAAGTGTGGGATCTTCCCAATGTATGCTCCAAATGATTCTGCATTGAAATAAAAATGAAACAGGTGAGGGAGCTAAACAGGTCAGAGGTGATCTAATTCTGTGAATTATTTTGTAATTTTCATGCTGTTTCTTTATTTGTGCTTCTGAGATATAGTATTCTGTTTATTATTGCAATTTTCAGGACTGAGGTTGATTTCATTGAGAACGTTGTTGAATCGCACGTCATGCATCAAGTAATTTAGAGGGCCTTTGTTTGATTTAATGAAAGCCGAAGTGAGCAAATGTAGGCATTTTGGGGCAGGCAAGTCTAGTTTGCTGCTCTGTTTTTTGCTGAATGTTGTTGCTAGAGAGTCTTTCTCTGGCGACCAAAGAGATATTTTTCCTTTTAATTATGCTTGCTTATGTTCATTTACACTCAATGTGAGATATTTTTACTTTTCATTTACACTCGTCGAGGAATTTTTTCGTAACTTAGAATGGTGGAACTCATGAGATGATCAGTTGTCCTTTCTATTTAGGATGGTATGACTCTAATTTAAATCCACATCACGTGTTTGTGACCTATAACGCTTTGAACTTGACGAAGATGCTAAATACTCCCAACTGATTTTTACAAACATGCTACTGAGGCCTATATATGTTCATTTCTGGCCAATGAGTAATTTCCGGCCAACCCACTTCCTATGTGAAGGTGGAAAATCAGATATGTTGACCAGCTTTCCCAACAAATGTAAAGTTTCATCAAGCAAACTCACTTGACCCGACGAAGAATTGTTGGTCGGGTCAACTTTTGTTAGACAAATAGTATTTTATGGTTGTGTTTGTTGCGTAAAGGTTCCCATTTTACATGCCAAGGTTTTCTCTTGGCGTAAAAATTTTACCCAACGATCGTTGCTTTACCTCTTGAATTATGTTTGTCGAGCAAAAGCTGTTGTAAACTAAACCTAAACAATCAAGCAATAATCAAACACACCAAACGATTTCAGAGTTCCTCCAATATAGGAGTACCTCTCTAACAACGGAAATTTTATTAATTACCAACAAATACAAGGGAACTCACAAACACAAAGTATTATCAAGTATACAAACTTATGCCTCTCAAAACTCTCTACTCAAACTCTATCCCACATCCATCTATTTATACTAATAGATGTCATGGGTTTACACAAAGTCCACAGAATATAGAAAAACAAATCCTATACTAAAACCGAATCCCAAACAAACTAGGAAACATAAATTCAAATATCTTGCATCCAAGATATCTCAATCCTTCTTTGATTCTTGTTTTAGTTTAGGCATGTTAATTTAATGCTAAATCCAACAATCTCCACCTTGGAATGAAATCCATAATGAGGCATCTAACAACTTTCGTTGCTTCACCACCATAGCACAAGATCAAACATACTTCAATTGCACCAAATCCAAACAATGATCGAACTTGGCTGCATTAACCACATTTGTCAACATGTCAACTGGATTGTCTTCTGAAGCAACCTTTTTGAGACGAATCTCACTTTCAGCTACCACTTCTTTCACAAAATGATATTGTACATCAATGTGCTTAGTCCTAGCATGATGTACCTGATATCTGGCCAAATAAATGGCACTTTGGCTATCACAATATACATCCAAATTGTGTTGTTCCACACCTAAGGCTCCTAACAACCTCAGAGTCCACATTGCTTCTTTGATAGCTTCAGCGATCACCATGTATTACGCTTCTGTGGTTGATAGTGCCACCGTTGGTTGTAATATTTATCTCCAGCATATAAGACCCTTTGCCATAGTAAACACGTACCCATTTGTCGATCTTTTCTTGTCTCAATCACCAGCAAAGTCTGAGTCCACATATCCAATTGAGAACTTATAAATTCTTTTATCACGTCTTTCAAAACAAATACCTTTGTCCCTCGTTCCATGTAAATACCTTAGTATCCACTTAGCATCATTCCAATGCTCTATTCCAGGATTATGCATGAACCTACTAACAATTCCAACTACATGTGCTATATCAAGACGAGTACACATCATCGCATACATTAATCCTCCAACCAAATTAGCATATGGAACACCCTTCATTTTCATCTTTTCTTCATTAGTTTTGGGACATTGTTGGCTGCTCAACTTGAAGTGAGCACCTAATGGAGTTCCCACATGCTTAGTATCTTTTGTTATTCCAAACTTTTGTAACAACTTCTCAAGATACTGCTTTTGAGACAAACACACCAAACCTTTTTGTCTATCCATTGTGATCTCTATTCCCAATATTTTCTTGGCTTCACCAATATCATCTACACTAAGGGGGTGGAGGGCTAAACCTCACAATAACTCAACAATAATGTGATTCAAGTTTGTTTTTGCAAAAATCGAACTTAAAATCTTTTACTTACAAGTAAAGAAGAACACTACTACACCGTAGTATTAAATGACAACCTAATTCTTGTTTAAGTAACTAGTTTTTTTTCTAAAATAAAATTAAAAAAAAGAGAGAGAGAGTCGTTGGACAAGGTCCCAAGGAGTTGTTAGCTTTTCTTTTTTTTGGGGGGGGGGGGGGTGGGGAATAAGAGTTGTTAGCATTTTTCAAATTAGTTTTTCGCATATAATCAATTCCTTTAAAAAATTTAAGATAAAATAAAGAAAATGTAATAAATTAACAATTATGAGACGTGGCAGTGCCCGCGCTCCAAGGGTTGGGTCCAGACAGTGGACCACTCGTCTGTAGCCGCGTGTAATTAAATTATTCAAATAAACATATATTTTTAAGGAAAAATTAAAATAGAGTATATTTTGAATATTTAATTTTATATTAAAATAACACTTTTTAAACATTACAATGAAGGACAAAAGTTAATTTATATGGAAGATAACATCATTGGCTTTTTTTTTCGAGTGTAAAAAACTTATTTGAATGTGCTTTTAAAATGATTAAAAGACTTTTTGGTAAAAATATTAGTAAAAATACTAGTAAATCATAGAAAAACACTTAAGGTGTTTCCTAGAAGAAACACATAATTGGTGCTTCTGGTAGAAAACATCTAAATTGTTTTTGGAATATAAAAGTATTTTATCTGAAAGCGTTTTCAGTCATTTTAAAACCACATCCAAACAATCCGGTTACAAAAATACCCTTTTATAGTGATTGTCTGCGTTGATAAAGTCAGCAAATTTTTGTTGTTTCTTCTGCGAGGCTCATCTCATCTGTTTTCTTGAATATCTAGCTTGTCTCATGCATTCTCACAAATGGACGTCCGATTAATTAATGTTGGTGAATAAATTATATCCGTGTATAACTATAACTAAAAAAACAGATAATTTAATATTGGACATTGAACGTAATAAATAGTAAAGTTGTAGAGAAAACGAGAGTTTACTCACTAGAAAGGAATCCCAGGCCCCTCCTGCAATTTCTGCGGCAACAACGCTAGCCAACTTCAATTCATTATTTAACATATCATTGAGTCATTTAATATTCTTGTCTAATAGTTATGTAAACCGTCTTAGATTCAAATCGCATAAATAACAAGTTTGATAATAATTTATTCATTTATCTCTTAGCGTAAACATATCATGTATCAAAACAAAATTTTATTAAATCATTTGGTATTTCTCAATTTTCGTTGTTTTTATCGAATAATACATAGTAACAAAGTTAAACATATAAAATTTATCCAGTGTTTGCAGTAAGATCCCAAGAACGAAATAAAAATAATAATTAAGATCAAGTTGTTTGAGCCTGAATTTGGGGCAAAGAAATAGCTTACGATGCTTCCTCAACTGGGCGGTCCTTCCACCGATTAAGTATCAGCTTCAGTGGCACCGGGAGATTAAGCCTTGTTACAGCAAAAATTACTTAGATTGAGACTTGAAGCATCCTTATTGCTTTAATGAAAATTATAAAAATTGAAAAATCAAAGTTATACAAGGAAGCATTAGCACTCTGCTAATTGATATTACTTAGATTCCAAAATAGAAACACAAAATTATTAATGGAAATAAATTAAAAACACTTCCCGATTGAAAAACCAGAGGATCCCTAAGTTTAGTAACATTTGTTTGGATGGCGAGAAAATCAAGGGAAAAAATCGAATCGAAAAAATGATTTTCCTAAAAAATATATAAAAATGATTATATTGTTGTAAGCCTAATCGACTGAACTATAATTTAGGACTAGAGAGGGAGAGGGCCGGTGGCAAGAGAGAGAGAAAGAGAGAGATGTGTAATTGTGAGGTGTGTGTTATCTATCCCCATTGTGCCTTTATTTATAGTAGTAGGGAAGGTAAATTTCTTACCTCAATAAGATTACAACTCTAATAAGATAATATCTACTAAAGAGGATATTCCAAGATATACTAGGATTTACACAATCACATTCCTAATCTAATATGACTGCAACACTCCCATTGAGTGTGTAAATACTTAAATAAATGGCGCATCAGGTTTTCAACAATGAAGTAAATATAGTTGATGAAGTCATCGACAGAATGAATGAATGCGAGTCTCAAAACAACGGAAGAATGCATAAAAGGTAAAACTCACAAAATCTCGCTATGGTAAAACCCAAGGTGGGAGAAAACCCCATAGACTAAGGAAAAAAGTGAGAAGTTGCATTAAGTCAAAATTATACGTCTTCTAAACGCAAGTAGAAGAGCTCACAAAGGTATGATCAGCCTAGGATGAGTGCCTCGTCAAAACCTAGTTAGGTAGCAAAAATCCAGTGGAAAAAATGCTCATAATCATAAGGAAAAAGAGTACATTAATATCAAGTGAGTATACTTTTGGATACTCCCCCTGAGTTTGACATAACTTCTAAATGAGAACTACAAGCATTGCATATGAATAATTAGGCATACAAATTCCTCGAACAAGCTTCTGGAAGGTTGACTTCGGCAGTGATGTCGTGAAGAGGTCGACAAGATTGTCTGGGATCGGCTTACATGACTTCAATCTTCTGATCCTTTTGCTGATGTAAACGCAATATGTCTTGGCGTTGACTTGTGTTTGGATGAACTTGCACATATACTACACTGCAGGGAAAAATATGGCCAGTTGGTTATACCCATTTTCTACGGCACTAGTCCATCAACGGTACAAATACAAAAGGGGAGTTATGAAGTTGCGTTTGCTCAACTTGAAAAACGTTTCAAGGGCACTATCGACAAGGTGAACGCGTGGAGGGCTGCTTTGACGGCTGCAGCTAATCTTTCTAGCTTCTCAAACAAAACAGGGTAACTAATTCTAAAACTTTTAGTGATTTCTACTCATGAAAATTAAATGCATACAGAATTAATTAACAATGCCTATTACCAACTGTTAGTTGTCCATCATATATTTGCCAGGACGGAGGCCAATTTAGTTAAGAAAGTTGCAAATGAAATTTGGAGCCAATTGAATCGAAAATCTTCAAGTGTTTTACAGGGCTTTGTTGGAATAGAAAAACGCATTGACCAAATTGAGTCATCATTATGCATTGATTCACTTGATGTATACACTCTAGGTATTTGGGGCATGGGTGGCATTGGCAAGACCGCCCTTGCTGATGCTGTGTTTCACCGACTCTCGTCTTGTTTTCTTGGAAATGTTAGGGAGAAATAAGAAAAAAAGATGGACTAGTTCACTTGCGAAACACACTTCTTAGAAAGATATTGAAAGAAAAAGATATAAATATCGGCACTCCAACTATAGGATCAGATCTTGTTAAAAAGAGGATGGCAGGTACGAAGGTACTCATTGTTCTTGATGATGTAAATGATTCAAACCAATTAATTTTTCTAGCTGGCGATCCTGCTCTGTTTGGCCCTGGAAGTAGAATCATTATAACGACTAGAGATAAGAACCTACTTCAGAAAAGCGTTGAACATAATAAGATATGCAAGGTTCAGGAATTAAATTCTGATGAAGCTTTTCAACTATTTCATTTGAGTGCTTTCCGAAATAAAACTGCTAGCGAAGATTATACCGAGTTGTCCAAACTTGTGGTAGAATATGCTGGAGGCATTCCATTAGCTCTTAAAATTTTGGGTTCCTCATTCCTTCACTGTGAGAGCAAAGAAGATTGGCTGGATGAATGGAAAGAATTTCCAAGAGAAAAGATCTAGAATGTGCTGAGATCAAGTTACGATGGATTAAAAGAAATTGAGAAGGAGATATTTCTTGATATAGCATGTTTCTATCAAGGGAAAGATGTGTACATTGTAAAAGAAATGCTAGATATATGTGGCTTTCGTGCAGCTGGAATCGGAGTTTTGATTGATAAGTCTCATATCAATTTCATCAAATAACCGCTTGGAGGTGCATAGCTTGTTACAAGAAATGGGTAGGGCGATTGTTCACGAACAATGTATTGAAGAGCTCATAAAATGCAATAAATTATTCTTAGATGAGGATGTCAATCGGGATTTTAAAACTAAACGGTAAGAGTAAGATCTCCAAATGCATTCAGTTTCATCTAAGTTTTTTTGTAGATTGTGTTCATATTCATAATTTGTTCTTATTCTCAGGGAAGTGCAACGCTACAAGCCATTTTCTTTAACAGGTCTGCAATTGGAGGGATACTTTTGAATCATGCAGACTTTCAAAAGATGTATGATCTAAGGTTGCTGTATGTTTACAACTCTAGCCGTAACAAGTACTGCAAAGTAAAAGTTTCTCTTCCCCATTCTCTTACTTATCTTGACTTGAAGGGATACCCTTTCAAATCTTTGCCATCAAAACTTTGTTCAGAATATCTTGTTGAGCTTCAAATGCGCAACAGCCAAGTTGAACAACTTTGGAACGAGGGCCAGGTATTTATATGCTTATTTTATTAAATAAAAGCGGTGTAGAAGTCTATTTGGTCTGTCTGTTATTAATTCTTTCCAATTGTCATTGATTTGTTACAGAATCTTAGGAACTTAAAAGTGATGGATCTTGGTTTGTGTGATCGTCTGATTAAAGTCCCAGATCTCTCTCAAAGTCCTAACATTGAGCATATAGATCTTTATGGGTGTTTGTCTGGTTGACATTCCTTCGTATTTTCCATGTCTCGACGAGCTTAGTTATCTTAACCTGACAGACTGCACCACACTCAAATATGTTCCGGAGATGCCAAGCAGTATTGAGTACTTACATTTAGATAGCACTGCAATAGAGGAATTGCCGTCATCAGTTTGTTCTCTTGAAAAAATTCGATGCTTGGAGCTTCCCAAGAATATACCAGTATTAGACTTGAGTGGGGCAGCGACTACTTGCAAAAATCTTGTGAGTCTCCCAGAGACCATTTGTAAATTAAAATCTCTGAAGAGACTTGATCTGAGTGGAACCACAATAAAAAACCTACCTGCAAGCATTGGTAATATGAAATCTCTTGAGAAACTTGGTCTGAATGGAACTGCAATTGAAAGCGTACCTGCAAGCATTGGAGATTTGAAATCTCTTGAGAAACTTGATCTGAGTGGAACCACAATTAAAAGCCTACCTGCAAGCATTGGTAATTTGAAATCTCTTAAGAAACTTGATCTGAGTGGAAGTGCAATTGAAAGCCTACCTGCAAGCATAGGTAATTTGGAATCTCTTGAGAAACTTGATCTGACTGGAACCACAATTAAAAGCCTACCTGCAAGCATTGGTAATTTGAAATCTCTTAAGAAACTTGATCTGTGTGGAAGTGCAATTGAAAGCCTACCTGCAAGCATTGGTAATTTGGAATCTCTTGAGAAACTTGATCTGAGTGGAAGCGCAATTGAAAGCCTACCTGCAAGAATTGGAAATTTGAAATCTCTTGAGAAACTTGATCCGAGTGGAAGCGCAATTGAAAGCCTACCTGCAAGCATTGGTAATTTGAAATCTCTTGAGAAACTTGATCCAAGTGGAAGTGCAATTGAAAGCCTACCTGCAAGCATTGGTAATTTGGAATCTCTTGAGAAACTTGATCTGAGTAGAAGCGCAATTGAAAGCCTACCTGCAAGCATTGGTAATTTGAAATCTCTTGAAAAACTTGATCTGAGTGGAACTGCGAACAAGTGCCTACCCGCAAGCATCAAAGAAGCTTCTCGGCTGATTTGTCTGCGGTTAACCAATTGCAGGAGCCTTGAATCTTTACCAGAGCTCCCAGGGGTACGTTGGCTTCAAGCACATGGCTGCACGTCACTCAACAAAGTGTTGAGTTCAAAGATTGCCCTTACATTAGGTGGGATGAATATAAAAATTCTCAAGGACTTCAAGAGCAACTTACATTTTCAAATTGCATAGGAATGGGATGGGATGCTTGGCGTGATATATTTACTGATTCGCAGATTAGAATTATAAGAATGGCAACTGCATTGTCAAAGCACTTTAAACAAGAAGACACTGAAGTAGCATCTCATCTTGAATTTGAAGAAGAAAGCAAGGTACGTCTCCCTGTCTCTTTCTCTCTCTCTCTGTTGTTAAAATGAATACCTCGATTCCTCTGCTCTCTAACACATTTATTGATGAACAGGAATACGTTTTTAGATCTCCAGTCTGCATTGTATGTCCTGGAAATATAATTCCAAGATGGTTGCCATATGAAGTTGATGAATCTGTACTATGGATCAAACTTGGTCCAAACTTCTTTAACACTAATTTTTTGGGTTTCGCTTATTCGGTTGTTGTTGCATTCAAGAATTATAATGTTGGAGGGAGTTTGAGGCTTGGTTGTAAAATCAATTTCAAAGGCTATGGTGATCATTGTATCTGTCATCGGAGTTGCATGGTTGCCGAATATGGAGAAATCAATGAGTGCAAGTTTGAAACGCCTCACGTGTGCGTCTGGTTTAGTACCTTTGACCATTTAAAGCAAGGGAGCTGTAATGGCGTCAGTGAGGCCATATTTGACTTCTACCCAATAATAGATGATTGTCCTGATGGCGGAGTTGTTGATTATTCCATGATTAAGGTGACAAAATATGGGATCTTCCCAATGTACGCCCCAGTTGATTGGATATTGGCATCAAGGATGAAACAGGTGAGGGAGGTAAACGTAGAAGCACACGAATCATTTCCTCATTTAGTACATCTCATGTTTAACAGGAGGGCAGTCAGATCTGATCTGAGTGGAACTGAAATTGAAAGCAGCCTACCTGTAAGCATTGGTAATTTGAAATCTCTTGAGAAACTTGATCTGAGTGAAACTGCGATTAAGTGCCTACCTGTAAGCATCAAAGAAGCTTCTCGGCTGATTTGTCTGTGGTTAACCAATTGTAGGAGCCTTGAATCTTTACTAGAGCTCTCAGGCATACGTTGGCTTGAAGCACATGGCTGCACGTCACTTAACAAAGTGTCGAGCTCAAAAACCATTGAACATATATATATTGAAAAACAACTTCATAGTATAAAGTCATTCATCATCTATACTATAAAGAGGTGTTCTAAACATGTTCTAAATATCATATCGTCATCCATCAGATATTCTATAAGAACATGGGTTATAGGAAAAATAGTAATAATTCAAACTAATCTCAATGAGCACGATAATCAATTTCTCATAAAACGTTCACAAACGTATTCAATAAATCATGTTTTTCATGTATGCATTTCTATTATTAAAACATGCATTTTTAGAAGGGGTCCACTCACAGTACTTCGCTGCTGAAGAGCCACACAACCTATCGAAAAAGGAACGCCATATATAATTGCCCCTAACCACATAAAGGGTCCAATTAATAAAACTATATTATAACAATTGAATTTGGGAAAACGGACGTCGAAAACGGATTTAGAACGTCGAATTACCTTAAGAAGGGTCACGGGTAAATTTCGTAAACGTCTATAGAATATTCCATATAATATGCTCTGACGGAATATTCTCTAATAGAATATTCCCTAATGAAATATTCTACATAAAGGGTTTGGGCCGGCTAGGGTTAGGGTTTTGAGTGCATGGCCTAAGGTTTAAGGCCCTAAAGGAAAATGGCCCAAAGGCTTCTAAGAAATTAAAATGGGAACTTGGGTTTGGGTTTAGGGCCTTCACAAGTAAGGCCCAAGGCCTTTAAATTAAAAGCAAAACAAAAATTAAAGGAAAAGAGGTGGGTTGGGCTCTGCAGGAAAGGCCTAAAGGCCTTGTGTTGGTGGGTTGCCAGATTCAAAGGGAGGAGAAGGCTAGATTCGGCCGAAAAACTACACAACCTCTAAACGGCCATAACTTTATCAATACTCGACGAAATCAAGTGATTCAAAAATGAAAGTTATAGTTCTCGAATAGACGAAGAGAATGGTACCTCACACGACATCTAAGTCGTCGTGGTTTGGCCGGAAAATACCTCGAAAGAGAGAGATGAGTGAGTGAGAGAGCTGAGAGGGAGTACGGGAAAGGAGGAGGAGAAGAGAGAGCACAGGAAAAGGGGGGACAAAATCAGGGGTGGGCCCCTTAGGCTCACCAAATAAGAACCAAAACTATTTTTAAATAAAAATGAGGGGTGGGGTGTAACATTAACATTCTCAAGGGCTTCAAAGAGCAACTTACATATTCAAATTGCAAAGGACTGGGATGGGATACATGGCGTGATATAGTTACTGATTCACATATTAGAATTATGCGAATGGCAACTAGAGGTGGGCGCGGTTCGGTTTGGTGCGGTTTTGAGTGAAACCGAAACCAAAACCAAAACCAAAACCGTAAGTTTTTGCGGTTTGGTTCAGTGCGGTTTTGAAGCCAAAACCAAAATGAAACCAAACCATTTGGTTCAGTTCGGTGCAGTTTCAAACGGTTTCGGTTTGGTTTTTAAGAAAAAATGTACAATTTGCAATTTAACATATTAATAAGCATTTCCCAATAGTAATAGGAAAAAGACATTTGTTATGTAAACAATTAGCATGTTCAATGCAGTTGTGATGTTAAAACATGTTTGTGCAACAAAAGGGTGTCCCTTACAATGTTTTTCATAAAACAAGTTGAATAAATTTGAATTCAATACACGTGAGCAAAACTTTCATACTAGAATATGTGATATCATGCTTCAAATGAGTGGACTTCATTAGATCATTGTTCGACTATTGATAACAAGATTAGTCCACCCTTGTATATATATATGTGTGTGTGATGGTATAAAATAACAAAGGTTCTTCAAGTTAATGAACGAAAGAAAGTGATGAATGATAATATTATAGTGTGGTTGAGTCCATACTAAGTGTATAGATTCTAACAAACGACCGATTAAAACATGAAATCTAATATGGACATTTAATTAAATGCTTATTAATATTTACGGTGCGGTTCGGTTTCGGTGTGGTTTTCAAAAGCCAAAATCAAAACTAAACCGTTTTCTATGTTGCGGCTCGGTTTCAAAACCGAAATCGTTTCAAAACCGCAAAACCAAACCATTCGGTTTGGTTCGATTTGGTTCGTGTTTTGGTTTCAGTTTTCGGTTCTAAGTGCCCACCCTTAATGGCAACAACGTTATCGAAGTATTTTACACAAGAAGAAAATAAAGTAGCATTTTATCTTGAATTTGCCAGGTTTACACATATTGGACGCTTGTTGCTGATCGTGGACGCGTGTTCTCTCTCAGATTTCTCGAGCTTTCTCTCGAAGGTTCAGTAAACCTTTCCATTTACTTCTAGTGCAGATCTCTCCAATTGGAACTCACGAACTACAAACATAAATCCACTAAATGTCTTCCTTCTCTCTTCCTCTCGCTTGCCTTTCTGCTTTCTCTCTCTTTAAAATTTCATCTCTCTCCAAAATTCCATTTCTCTCTCCTCCTTCAAACCATTTATCTCTCCAGAAGTCCATCGCCACTGCCTTTTCTCTAATGGTTGAATTTGGGTCTGCATAAACCCTTCGATCTTTTATTTGTAGGGTTTTGAAAATGGTTAGCTGATTTGATTAGAGAATTTGAGAAAAAATGAATCTTTTAAATTTTTATTCCAATCATTTTGATGTCTTTTTTTTTTGTTGTATTTTAATTGCAGAGGATGAGCATGATGTTGTTTGGTTTTGGCTAGAGAAAGAGAAGCCACATGAATGCCCAGTCTGCACACATTAGTTTGTGGTAAGTGGAGGCTTGAACTTGATGTGATAGAATTTTTTTTTTCCAGCTTCCTAAGACTTTTATGTTATTATTTGGATTATGATCCAATGGCACGTGGTTGGAACTATTGGTAGTGTTTTGAAAGAACGAGAAGACACATAATAGAACCTGAATGGGAAGAAGAAAGAAGAAAGCCAGCTTTTCAACCGATAAGCTAAAATAAATCCCCTCGATCTCCTCATCGGCGGCGGCGGTGGCGACCACCAGGTTCACCTTTTTAATTTCATTTTAATTTTTGCTCTTTTTAGTCGATTTAACAAATGAAGAATCGGAAACGTTAAGCACTCCAAACGGTTGACCAAATTTAAACTGAAAATTGAGCCTATTTGAGAGAGTTAATTAGTGAAGAATGCTTACTTTTGTTACCTAGAGGTGTTTATAAAGAATCTGATGTAACATATAGTATTAACTAGAAGTCTATCACAACATCCCACAATCTATCATAATCTCTCTAGACCTTTTTTTCCCTGATATCGTGTGTCCTGCAAAACTTATTTTTTGTGTAGATTAATTCAAAATCATGTTATGGATATACATGGGAAATTGCAAACAAGTTTCCATCTATCCCATATATCTTTTTTTCTCTCAGTTTTAGGTGTTATTTTACAATTAGTTTGTCTATCTGCTCTGGCTTTAAAGAAAGGATCCGAAATTTACATTGCTCGGTAATCTATAAACATTGAAAACAATAGAAGGTTAGTTGTTGTATGCAAGTTTTTGAGAAAATGGTATTGAGAATCTGATAATTTGGGAGATGCAAGGTTTGGAAAAAATGGTATTGAGAATATGATAAGTTGGGAGTGAGTGATCATAAGACCAAAACAAATCGGAATTGTTATTTCTGACAGCGCTTCTTTATTTCAACTTCAGGCGTTTCCTAGCTTAGAATATTTCTTGAGGACCATAATGTAGTTTTCGTTTTTAGAATATTGTCATTTGACTTGTTGAAAATATTCAGGAACCTAAGTTTATATGGTGCTCTCATCTCTGTGATGCAGAGCTGATAAAATTTTATGACTAATTAAACTATTGTTTACTTGTAAAGATGTCATTAACTTTCAATTGACTTTTGCAGTACGTTTGGAACCAAGCTGAATTTGATATCATTAAGCTAAAGACAAGAATTAGTCCATTTCCATCTTAAAAAGCAGCAGATGACAATTAAACCACCATGCATCAGGTAACCTTCACGCTCAGATTGCATTCAATGGCTATCTAGACCAAAAGAACCTACAGTAGATCATTACTAACTCGGGGTAGATTGAAAAGAGTTTAGGTCTGGCGGGCTTCTACAGTTTAGGGAAGAATACCAAGATTTACATTTTGTTTAACTCCCTGAATAAACATGTGTATTTTGTTAACAGTATTGAAAACTATTGTACAAAACATTTTCCAGGGGATTTTGTTGATTATGTAACTGTGAATTTTGGGCATTCAGAGAGTTTTGGAGGTTTTGCATTTATGGTACCGTGCATCGTATAAGGCTTAAGAAGTCACCATTACATCTCTTATCTAAGAGCCAATATTTAAGTTCGTGAGTAAACAATAAAATGAGTGTTGTGCAAGTTAATTAAGTTTTGCATATTGATTTTAAGGCTAATTATGTTGTGTTACGTATAAGTACACACCAATTATATTCTTTCGAAGAATACATCAGTTTAATAGTAGCACAATGATTGCGAACATTGAATCAAGTAACTTAAATTATCATGCTAGATCCTAAACTTTTCTAATTTTTGCTTACAAAGAGTTGATGACTAGGCAATGATTTCTATTGAGAACCAGTTATTTGCACCTCTTTTCCCTCCTTCCATAATTGAAGTGCTTTTGACTCTATGTAGTAATGATTTACAAGATAAAATTGTCGAATTTTTTTCTTCCATTGTGTTTCCTTTTTCAAAAATTAAGATAGAAAGGGAATGCTATGATAATTTGAGGTTTTCGTTTTGATATTCATATGTGTACTTTAGCTGGTACAAAAAAAAAGATTTGGTTTGCAGATATAGTCATTAGTAATTCTTTTATGGTTTTCTTTAATGTGGAGACAATTAGGATTCCTTTTAAAAGATTTTATTGCTCATATGGTTAGGGAGTACTTACAAGAACTTTGTTTTCTTTATCAGACAGTAGAAGAATAGTGCAAGTGAATGAACTTATGAGGACTGGCTTATAGATGGATGGCTTTCTAATATGTATGACTACCATGTTTAGTGTTACTGTCAATTTTTCATTAATCCATTCATTGTAAATCAATTTGAAATTTCATTCATCTCCTGCAACCTATTGATTTGTCCATTTTACCATTCAAGTTTGTCAAAAACTTGCTCAGAGAGCAGACTCTCAGTGTGATTTAAGCTGGTTGTAAATAGTATCATCTTTTTTGTAAATAACACTTTAAAATCATCTCTTTCAGTATAAACATATTATATGTAAAATAATATCATCTTAAAATCATTTCTTTCAGTATAACACTTTAATTTTTTATTTGCCTTTTGGGTTTTTTCCATTTCGGCAAATAAAAAAAATTAGTATTGGACTGAGGCATAGGTGTAGTATTAATGACAGGAAAGTGGAGTTTCTGGATTATTTAAGGAAAAATATTTATTGGGTTGAAGGAAATTGTTCATTAGATTTATCGAGTTTTGTGTTTTCCCTATTAATATCAATTTAAAAAATATATATATGTCATGTTTTGTTGGTCTATTTCCCACTTCTGGGTTTTTGTTTTTAATCCATATGGGTTTCTTATTTTAGTTACGAGGGCTGTTAATTCTTTTTTTTTTTTATGGTTTTGATTGCGTCGAATTTTGTGTGGGGGTGCTTACAGTGCACGAAAAGGAGTTGAAGAACAAGCAGACGGTAGAGGAGAGGCGCTGAAAAGAGAGGGAGAAAGCAAAGCAGGTACCTTTTGTCTTACAATTCTGTTATTTTTTCTTTTAGTCATAGATTGGTGGCGGGATTCTAGATGAATCCATATATTGGGTATTGTAAATTGACATATAGAGTTATGAATGTTTAAATTTATGTTAGATAGTTCTACAATTATACAGATTGGTTGATTTGTTTGACTTTAATTTGAAGCCAAATTTTTCTCTTGACCCTCTCTGCGGTGGAATTGGTCCTTTCCCATTTTCGAATGGAAAACACAAATGGTTGATTCATGACTTACTATGTTGGTTTGATTATTACTTGGATTTTTACTTTCAATAGGCATCCTTTTTTCTATTTGGTTTAAGGCGAGCTTCCAAGATTTACCTCACTCTTTTTATTTTCTTTGATGAACTGGATGGTGTGGAAAATCCAAAAGAGAAAAATCACTGTTTTCTTTTTTATCAACGCTCTGCCCCACTGTTTTTATCCATGACAATATGATATTAAGGGTTTTGCTTCAACTTTTTTTATCCCTTTATGTGTTCTCACTACCAATTGCAGTGTGAAATATTGATATTGATATTTGGGAAAGCACAAGAGGTGTGCTTGGTTATTGAATTTCTTAATGGTGATTATTTTTTATTCATTGGTTTCAAAATTAATGTCTTATTTCTACCATTTTCATTATTGTTCTGTTGTTTTAAGTTACAAATGAAATGTTATACATGTTAAGTGTTATACATGTTAGGTAGAATTAAGAAGTGAATTAGGTCCTCTTTATAATGCAGGGGATAATTCTATGGGTGTTAACTTGGTTTGTAGATTGATTGTTTAGCTATAACATAAAATCTCAATATTTACAATTTACAATATAAAAATGCACTGATCTAAATAAGAGACTATAAAATCACTGAAAAAAGGTCCTCTCTAATTGGTATAAAACCAGATTCTTTTCCACCAAAAAAAGACTGGGTAACCATACTTTATCCTTTTTTTTTTGGTAGTATAAACCTGTTGATGTATAAATTAATTGCATGTATTTTAATATTTCATATTTTTCCTTTGCCTAGGTTGTTTTCTTCACAAACAAGAGTACTGGAGGGAAACTTTAGATGCTTCAGTGAATGACTTTGATTTTTTTTTTTTTTATGTAGAGACACAAGTTCTACGATTGTTTGTGTGTGGATTGTATAGATTAAATCTTTTGTTTATTAAAATCTTCTAACATTTTTAATATAAATAATATTAATCGTTTATGATAATTTTTTTACAATTTTTAATCCCGCAGCAACGCGCAGGGTACCAATTTCTAGATATCTATATATACTAAAGCCCAGTTCCAAAATCACTGTTCATCATGTGAGTAGGAGCACTGTTCACCAACAGTGAAAGGGCGGAAATGCCCTCGGTTAGTTTCTTTTATTCCAACTTTCTCTGTTTTGACCGCATCATTTTCACTTTACCTTTTCTCTTCGTTTTTTGATCTCCGTTGCTCTGCGATTTTCTCCTTCATCGCTCCCTCTTTTTCTCTCTATTTTTTCTCCGACTTCTTTTTTATACTTCTTTTTTATTTGTTAATATCGATTTGTTGCCGTTTATAAATGATTCTCATCGTTTATTTTTGCAGTTTTCTATGAAGGTTTAGTTGAACATGGGGAAATCAAGAGTTGCTGCTCACAAAAAAACTGATGCGAAGTGAGATTATGTTTTTTATTTCCATTTTGTTATGAATTTTCACAACTTTTTGCGATTTGATTGAAGATCTCGATATGAACCGTCAATTTTGAATTTTTGTTTAATTTTCTGTACACCTGTTGGTTGCATGTCCAAGAAATTCCTTTTTTGGGTATCTTCATTGTCCAAGTTCTTGATATGTTTCTGTATCTTTGAGAATCCGTTATTTATCATTTCTCCGTCAATGATTTTGACAGGCTGGTTCATGAGTTTCTCTGTCTGGATTATACTTATCATCAATGTAAGTGAAAACAAATATAAAGTTGTACTGCAAACTTGACTTTTGAAAAGATCACCACCAAGCTCTGTTTGATATTAACCACATATCTCATCTTTATTTGTGTGTCGGTGTTGGTTTCTGATTTTCATAGGTTGAAGAGTAAACGTGGAGATGCGAGCAAGGAGGTTGCGAAGGATCCGAACAAGCTTAAGAGGCCTGCAAGTGCCTTATTCGTTGTCATATACGTTTCGTTTTTCCAATGATTTACTTGTTGTAATTTATGAATTTTTCGTTAAATTTTATCTAGAGAGGATGTTTTTGGCTAAAAATTTTTAAGATTTATTTTCCACTTTGTTTCGATTTTTGGACCTCTTGGTGTTTCAAAGACACAAACCAACACACAACCCACATATTAATAACATTATCACTCCTACCTGTTAATTTTATTATTTTTTTCAGATAAAATTTGAGGCCAAAGTTGTTTGCTTTTTTAGTTTCTGCTGCTGCTCGGCTGCCTTCGGACTAGGTAATGAACTCTTCTTCCCCAAATATCTCTTCTTCTGATTGTATAATCTTCATGGTCTGTTTGGGCTGTTCGGTTTTCAATTGGATTCTCTCTGTTGGTTCTGTGTTTGAATTTGGAAAAATACATATGTTGCTTTCATAGTTTGATTAACAATTCTATTAGAATTGGCTAATTCTTTTACTAAGCATTCGTTTGTACTCATATTTCTAACATTGGAGGTTTATTCTAATGTAAGATGGAAATTGATGTTATGAAGAGTTTAAAATGTCAGGTCGAAACACTGTCGTTCTACATGCAACTGAGCTTCTCAATTTCTTAGTTTCTGAACATTTGAGGTACTCTTCTTCTTAACAATGCGTTCTCTCCACTTCCTTATCATAAGTTTGGTCACCGAGAGAGTGGAGAATGATTTCCTGAGTTCTCTTGTGTTGATTATTTAAGACTGAAACTAATGATGCTTTTGTTGAGGAATAAGCTTTTAAATGAAACTAAGCTGCAGAAACAAAGTCCAGGGTAAGTTGAGGGGTTTGAGGGGGTAAAAGTGGGATAATGAAGGGTTAGAGAGGAAAGTAAGGGTGGGACTAGGTGAAGGTTTGATGGAAGCTAACTCTTAAATATGATGTCGTTGAAAAACAAAGTCAAAGATAAGTTGACGGGTTTGAGAGAAAGTAAAGGTGAGATTAATTGGAATTAGGCCATTCACTAGAATGGATATATTCTTATGTGTATTTGGAATACAAAGTAGTATAATATGTGATATATGTGGTTTATACTTTCTATACTTTTTCTTATGTCTTTTTATGCCTTGGTCCAATTACCTTTTGAATTCAATCTGTTTTTTTAGAAACTTGGTTGCAAGAAAAAGTTGGAAGGGCAACATAATTGGAAAATTGGGTTACAACAATCACCCTCTAAACTGCAGAGGAGTCTGCATTTGAAGTTCTTTTCGACTGGGATGAGAAGATTGGAGTCCCGAGAGCATTCATAATTAGAAATGAGCATCAGATTGAGTTTTATTTGAGTTGATAACTTACCTTTATGTGCATTTTTGGTTTGGCTCTTATTTGAAATATTTTTCTAATTGTGATCATTGTGCCTCATGTTTTGTTAGGATTTTGATATTCTAATTTCTTTGTATAAGATTAGTGTATGTGTTAGGAATTTCGGGTTTAGTCATTTTTGTATACTATCACAAGATATGTGCTTGCACTTGCTAATCTTTTTTGCTATGTTTGTATAAATATTATATTGATGTGGTTATCAGAAATAAGAAAGTGACTTCAAATGCCCATTTCATTTGAGTCTTATCTTTTCCGTCTGAATATTAATAATCAGATCAAATTCTCTGACCTAAGCCGTAAATTTTGTGGGTTGAAAAAAAAAACACTGTGAATTATGTGAAGTGGAATGAAACCATAGGTTTTTGTAATACATTTGCAAATGAACATTATTATGCTTTTGTAATATGATGCTCTCTTAATTTTATTATGTAATTTGTTTTTGTAATACGATGATCTCTTAACTTGCTTTTGCAGATCTTCTTTGGTTCCTATGCTAGCTTTGTGTGTCTCCATCTCCAAATAATTTAGTTGAAAATCACTAATATGCATGCAAATTTGAAAGGGTTTTGATCTTTCGATGAGTTTAAAATGTTTGTTGGTGGTTGGTTGTATTGCTGTCAAATATTTGTTGGATAGTTTGGAACGGAGAAGTTGGTTGATTTAGAGAAACTGAATACACATGGAATTTGGAAGAGTTTTTGGTCTTATATTGGTTTAAACTACTTTTTTGGCAATTAAGAGTACTGGAGGGAACTTTTGGTGTTTCATTGAACAATTTTTGTCATATTTTATCAATGTAGATGACACAATATTTCTTAACGTTTTTTGCATGTAAATAGCCCAAAGTTCCATAACCTTTTGTATGTAAGTACTGCTGTTGATCGAAAATCACAAAAACTAACCAAGTGGAATGTGTTGATCTAAAATATTCTATGTACATAGATAGCCAAAACTTCTACAATTTTATGTGGAGTATCAATTAAATATAGCAATGAATTGTATTAATCTCTAATGACAATTTTTTATATCTTTCAAACATAATGCTTTTTACATTTTTTAATCCCGCAACAACGTGCGGGCAATAATTTTTAGTAACTACACTAAACGTTGGTGGAAAACACTGTTCATTAACGGTGCCGTTCCGGTTTTGTCCCTGTTCTAACGCGCGGTTTTCAGCCTTTTAAAAGATGCTACAGAAATGAGCGATTTTGCCCCTGTACAATGAGCCTACAGACGGAAAGGTGCTCGAACCTTTTCTCACTTTCTTCCGTTGCTTTTTCCTTTCGCCTGCTCTCTGTTTTTCTGCTTTTCTCCCTGTTCGATCTTCGTGTTTCCTTGCTTCTCTGTTTGTGTTCATCGTCTGTCGTCTGAAAAGGTGGTTTTTCTGGCTGATTGCGGTGTTTCAGGTGGTTTGTCTATTTTATTCTTTTTCTCTTTTCTTTGATTAGGAAGAAAAATTGTAGATCGATTGGTGTAAAATTAAAATCTTTGCGTTTTTTTTATCAGTTCTTTCCTAATTTTTTCGTGTTTTTAGCATCGTTGTTTAATCTGATTGCATTTTTTCTTTCAAGAAATACTGCTCTATCAATTTTAGGGTTTCTCTATGCAATCTTGGAAACCCTTTTCGATTAAGGTGTCTGGGTTTTTTATTTGGAATGTTTTATGCATTTTTTTCTGATATTTGTGTTTGGTTGTTCCATCTAATTGCAATTTTCATCTTGGGAAATTTTGGTCTTTTAGGTTAGGGTTTTCCTGTACATCGATTGTCTGTGCATCGATCCTTCCCTAAAACTTTAAAAAAGAGGGATGGTCATCCTTAATTTTTGGGTTTTGCTCTGCATGTTTCGGTTTTTTGATGTGGGTGAGGATTTTTTTATTTTTTTATTTTTTTATTTTTTGTGTTTTAGTTAAATGGCTAAACATTTCTCAGAAACACATGTGGATGATCAGAACGAGAGAGAGACAGTTAAAAAACGTAGTCTATGTGAGTTCATTGTTGCTACATTGTTGAATATATTAAGAATGATGTGATAAACCGGAGAGGGAATCATCAGCTTATGGATGTGTTAACACATCCAATGTGTTGTATTCTTTTTGCTACTTAAACATGTTAACACATCAATTCTAAAAAAACTTGGTCTGCTACTTTACTTACGATGGTATTGGTTTACTCCAACGATAATGGCTAGCTAGGATAGCCTTTCTTTATGTCTTAATTATTGATAGTGCTATCATCATGGCAGGCTATGTTGGAGCAAAAACTGTGCAGGCAAAGACATAAGAGTGATGGCTTTTGGAATGAAATGCAGAGGATATCCTTTTGCGCTGCTTAAGTAAAAGTTTCTTCTTCTGTTATGTTTGTCTGTTGGATATTGTAGAAAATTAATATAAATTGTATATTCATGATAACTGACTGATTAAGATTACTTACAAGAGGTATATATGTAGAGAAGAGCTCAACATGAGGGTGCAAGAGAGCTATTGGTACAATAAAGAAAGGAAAAGTTGTACGCCACTACAGCACTACGCTGGGTGCTAGCCAACATGATAACAGTACTTACAAGATAACAATAACAATATAAAAATGATTAAGGTGGGAAACATACATTACGTCCAATAGATATCTTTTTCTTGGGACTAATATATGTTTACTGTTCTTTAAATTCATTTATTAATTTTATGTGCTGGTCCTTTTAGCTGTTTAGGTTTGGGTTTTAATCTAAAATGCTTTTACCCAATTATTTTGGGGTTTGATTTAAGAGTGTTATATCTTTTTCAATTTTTATTTATACAGATAGTGAAGGAATGGTGAGGATTGGAAGGCAGATGAGTGTACAAGTGAGAGGAAGATTGAAGAAGAAAGCAGTAAAATGCAGTTGGGTCCTTAATGCACTCCTAATGAATAGATTGAGAAGTTTAAGGTGTGTGTTTTCTGCTCAACTTTGGGAAAAAATTTGCATCTTTTTTACAGTATGTTATTTTCTTTATGTGATTTATGTTTGTTGCATTGTTGATTTGCTTTATTGTTTCAGGATGTTGAGAGTTTGAGAAATGCTGGAGGTATCATCATCTCAGCTTCTGATTTTTAAAACCATCCATCATGGAACCTTGAATTTTTTTTATTATTTAAATTTTTATTTATATACAATAAGGTCCGGATAGTATAGGTATAATTTTTAATTAAATTCTTGAATCTTTGAATTTTATATCAATTTCATTTGACGTTAATCAGTCATTGTTTGTAGATTGCCAATAATCAAAGTGATTAATCACTAATTGGAAATATTTAAAGTGTAATTTTCTATAACCCCTTTTCCTTTTGTACTTTTATTGAATACGTTATCAATTTTCTGCTTAATTATATGATTTCTTATCTTAATAATGTTTGCATCTTAATACTTAGCTTAAACTAGTAAATTTTGCCCGCACGTTGTTGCGGGAGCGAAAATATAACTATAGATTATGTTTTTAACATATAAATATGCAAAGAGTTATAAATACTAAACATGAAATGAAACAAATAATTTTCCGAAGCTGTGTAAGTTGATATGATTTACAGAAAATACATTATCAAATGCCTTATCATCAGTACACAAAAATGGTTAATCTAGTATTCCCCCTTGACAGTGATCCTAAAGAGCCCATTGTTTATATACATAAAAAAGAACGGAGAATTCATGTTAGGATCAACTATTTACACACAAAAAAATGTGAAATCAATACTTCTTTTTTTTGGATAACACATGCCAACATCCTCTTAACACATGAGCAAAAGTTTTTTGGTTGAAGCAGTAACTGCAGAAAAAACAATATTGATCATCAGAAAAAAAAAAAAGAGAAGCTAAAAATGAAAGAGAAAAGGAGAAAAGGAAATAAGACAGCAAACGTGCAGAAAAGAAAAGAGAAACAAAAGAAAAGAGCTTACAAACATACGTTGCTTTATCACATTTTTTAATATTTTTTTTGTCCTGCCACCCATTTTTTTATTATTATTTTATCTTTTTCTGAACTAAAAGAATCTTGCCACATTAAGTTTAGCTTGTATTTTTTAATTTTTTCTTTTGCCTTACGAAAGACTTGTCGTGTCACGCCGGGTTTAACTCACATTTTTCAAGATTTTTATTGCCTTACCATCAGTTGCTTTATCACATTTTTTAACATTTTTTTTGTCCTGCCATCAATTTTTCCTGCCATAAGTTGTTTTATCATATTTTTTTAATATTCATTTGTCCTGCCACCAATTTTTTTTATCATTATTTTATCTTTTTCTGGACTAAAAGAAAGACTTATCGTGCCAAAATCTCTTTTTTTTAAATTTTTTTGCCTTAGAATCAGTTGCTTTATCACATTTTTTTTAGATTTTTTTGTAAGAATTCTCATAAAAAGATTAAAAAAAAAAAGACTAAGTATATTTTTTGCTCTATCATGGTCATCAGTTTAGGTAGCAATCATTTATCCTAATTCATTTTCAAATTAGGATTCGAATTCAAAATACAAAACACGAAAATCCAAATTAAACAGAAAATTCAAATTCACAACGCAAAAACCTAAATGCATCTAACATTTATTAACACAAAAGAAGCAAAAGCTAGTCATGATAACAATTTGATCAGTTAAGAAAATCTCTTTCTTTTATCATTTTACAACTCTTGTTTTCAAAAATATTTAAACAAAGCGATCTCTATCTTTTAAATTTCAGTCTCTAAGCAAACCTCTACCCTATCGCACTGTTAGCAACCAATTTTTTGCCTTGGTACCTAAATCCATACATATACTCTCTTTAAAATTATACTCTCTTTAAAAATTATATACCTTGATGATAAAGAGCTTGCAAAGCCGCAATGAAAAACTGGAAATTCGACCAACAACTTTTGCTGCAACTAAAAATCAAAGCAGATCAGAAAAGTACACCCAAAGCTTGAAAAAAAATTAAATCACACACAATCAGAAAAATAGAAAACTCACCAGTAAACGTTTGATCGTATCCTTAACTTTTTCTGAAATCAAAAATCAAAACACATCAGAGAACCACACATAAACCATGAAAAAAAAATTGAAATTATATAGCTGATGCACAAATGGTTTGCAAACGCATATACAAAATTTCCAAAAAACAAAGACAAACGTTTCCTGAAATGAAAAGAAAAGCAAATCATAGAGCCAAATCGAAGACCACCCAAAAAATATTTAAATTTTGTTCGACAAAAAGCCCAAAAGAAAGAGTAGATTTTATATACACACCTTGAACACAAAGAGCTTGCGAAATCGCACATGAAAGCCCCAAAATTGGGACATGAGCGTTTCCTGAAACCAAATAAGCGCACATATCAAACCCCCAAAATGAAAAAAAATAAAATTTAAAGAAAAAATCCATCTGCAAATCGAAAACCACCGAAAAAAATTAAATCAGATAAACTAGAAAAAACGCAAAACTCAATGGAACAACACTGGCGTGGAAGAGAAAAAAAGCAGAAGGTGAGAATGGAGAGAGAAGCGAACGGAAAGAAAAAGCTAAGAAGAGGCTGGAAACGGAACAATAGAAGAGCAGAAATGGGTATGGGAAACGGAACAACGAAACAAAAAGCAGGCTGTGTATAGAGCGAGAAAAGCAAACCTCACGATGACCAACACGTGGTAAGAGAGGCCCCGGTTCCCCCAACTTTTCCAGCCTCCTTCTGTTAAATTCACTGTGTATCATATTTTTTAATGTTTTTTTGGTATTCCCGCCGGTTATACATAGGATTAAAAAATTAAGAAGGTATAAATTTTTATTGTTTCTTGTGCCACAAACCATGTGGCCCGGTCTTAATCACATTTTTTAAATATTTTTTTGCTCTTCCCATCAGCTATACATGGGTTTAAAAAATTAGGAAGGTATACATTTTTATTGTTTGTTGTGCCACAAACCACATGGCCCGATTTTAATCACATTTTTTTAATATTTTTTGTCTGCCCACCGGCTAGGTTTAAAGAATTAAAAAAGGACTAAAAGAAAGACCCCACAGATGGAGGAACGGGTGAATAGGAAGGGCAAATTCGGGATTTTACTGTACAACAAAGACAAAAAGTAACTGCTGAAGACTAACTTGAGGGGCATTTTAGTCCGCACACTGCCCTAGAACAGTAACCATCGGTTTGGGTTTTAGTATATATAAATATGTTAATCTGTCCCTTTTTTATATAGAATTTAGTGCAAGTTATTCTCAATCACACAGGCATCTGTAACATCAGGCTGGCATCCGCAGCTTCACGTGGACATCTGTTCACACAGTGTTGTTATAATCCATTTGACTAATATATATACAAATTATCTTTTCACATCATTTAAATACATGGCAAATTACCTGCTTGCATATTGAAAGGTTAAATTGGATATCCAAAAGTATAAAAGTAGACATATGTACTAGAGATATACCCTCTCCTCATATTTTAATCTAATATGTTCTTTCACAAATTTAGAAAATATGGACAAGGTTTATCTTTAGTGGTACGATGTCTATATAAATTGGTAATGGTTAATTCCTCTGAAGAGAAGGAAATGATGATTTTTACTCCAGATAATCAAAACTGAGTTTACCAATTTACATAAATTTGATCCGTCTTTGTTGTACTAAATTGCAATATACTTATCTTTTCTAAGACGTTATCCAAATTCTCAAGCCAGGTATGTATCCAATTTCACTTACTCTTTATATCTCAATGCATTTGTTTGTATAAATTAATATAACGTTAGTCAAAACTGAACAATTTACAAATTATGCTCAATCTATTTTTAATAATTTTTTAGTTGTTATTACCTACAAACTTTCTTATCCTGCAGCAACGCGCAGGCACCACTTCCTAGTCTGTACTATGGATCGAACTTGGTTCAAACTTCTTTAACGTTAATTTTTTGGGTTTCGCTTATTCTGTTGTTGTTGCATTCAAGAATTATAATGTTGGAGGGAGTTTGAGGCTTGGATGTAAAATCAATTTCAAAGGCTACTGTGATAATCGTATGTATCATCGGACTTGCATGATTGCCGAATATGGAGAAATCAATGAGTGCAAGTTAAATACGCCTCATGTTTTCATCTGGTTTTGTACCTTTGACCATGTAAAGAAAGGAAGCTACAATGGCGTCACCGAGGCCATATTTGACTTCTACCCAATGACAGATGATCTTCCTGATGGCAGAGCCGTTGATTGTTACAAGATAAAGGTGACAAAGTGTGGGGTCTTCCCAATGTATGCCCCAGTTGATTCGATATTGGCATCGAGGACGAATCATTTCCGTATTTAGTGGATCTCATGTTTAACAGGAGGGCAGCCAGACCTGATCTAAGTCTGTGAATTATTTTTTAATTTACATGCTGTTTCTTTATTTGTGCAATTGAGATATACAAGTCAACTACTGCAATTGCTAAACTAAGTTTTCATCTAGTCTCTGCTCTCCAGTCAACTGCTATCACATCTCTTACTAGCTATTGCTTTGAGATTCCTAAGGAGGGAAATCCGTCCTTCGTCTTTGTCTATTCGGTCTGAACAGATCTATTCTAGTTCTTTAAGAAGACTAGCTTGGATCTGAAATTCTCACACCAGTTGGTACTTTATGTTGCTCGTCCTCAATCCATATAACCACTGTCTTTGTAAATTTAGTCTACAAAACATCCCTGGCCTCAATCCATATAACCACTGTCTTTGGAAGGGTTTTTTTTTTTTTTTTTTTTTTAATTAGAGATATGTTAGGATTACATGTAGGTAAGCTTTTTAAAAAAAAAAAACAAAATTTGGTTGTGTGAAATTACATTTCTGCCTATATTAGTTATTCATGTTCTTTTTTAATTAAAGGGTTAAATTGGTAATTTCATAGAATTTTAGTTGATAATGAGTGTTTTATTAATATACAGTTTAGATATTTGTCAATATCATAATATTTTATTGATTTTGTAATAAGTACCCTAAATTTTAACCCACATACTATAATAGTAATAAAGATTAGGGTAAACTGCCAATTTAGTCCCTGAATTATCACCTTAGTGAAAATTAGGTCCCTAAACTATTTTTTCAGAAAAATTAGTCCCTGAATTATAAAAATCTGCCAATTACATCCCTAATGTTATATTCGAAGCTACTATATTCAATTTTCCATCAATTTAAGTCACGTTACTTGCATGTGATACACATTGAGGGCTAGATTGGTAGTTTTTCATAAAGAAATAGTGTATGGAGTTAACTTTGGAGGAGAAATTGGTAGTTTTTCATAAATAAATAGTGTAAGTTAACTTTTAAGGGTAAATTAGACATTAAATTCGCAACATATATGAAATGTTAAGCACTTATAAATAAGAAAATGATGGTATTACATTCTAAAGTGTGTCAAGTGACTTAATTTGACTAAAAATTAGATAAAATAGCTTTGAATATAATAATAGGGATGAAATTAGCAATTTCTAATGAATTTAGGGACTTACTTTACTGAAAAAATAATTCAAGGACCTAATTTTCACTGAGGTGATAGTTCATGGACTAAATTGGCACTTCACCCTAAAGATTAAGTACCTAAAACCCTCTAATCTTTTAGTGTCAATCCAAATTGGTCTCAACATTTTTAAATATTCTAAACAAGTATCTAACATATTAAAAATGTCACATTTGTTAACTTTTCAAACTTAGATTATATTCAAAACCCATCAACTCGGTTATCAAAGACAATATTAATATTAGTTGTCTCAAAATCCGTTAGTTGTCTCAAAATCCATAGATGATATAATATGAAATATGATGATCAAACATGTATTGAATTGAATAAAAAATGGACCAAAATTGAATTTAAATCAGAAGGACAATCACTTAACAAAAAAGAGGGTTAACAATTTAGATAAGGTTTCAATGAGTTTGTTTTTGTTTACGTG